>NW_009605780.1:0-8891 GCF_000690535.1 Cariama cristata | reverse complement strand
GAGTGTTGGGGTTGTTCAGCCCGGAGAAGAGAAGGGTCTGCAGAGACCTTAGAGTACCTTCCAGTACCTAACAGGGAGCCTACAAGAAAGCTGGGGAGGGACTTTTTACAAGGACCTGTAGTGACAGGACAAGGGGCAATGGCTTTAAACTGGAAGAGGGAAGATTTAGATGAGATATTAGGAAGAAATTCTTCCCTGTGAGGGCGGTGAGTCACAGGAACAGGTTTCCCAGAGAAGCTGTGGATGCCCCCTACTTGGAAATGTTCAAGGACAAGTTGGATGAGGCTTTGCACAACCTGGTCTAGTAAGATGTAGTAAGACAACGAGTAAGATGTCCCTGCTTATGGCAGGGGGAGTGGAACCAGATGGTCTTAAAGATCCCTTCCAACCAAACCATTCTATGATTCTGTGATCTAGTGGAGGTTGTTCCCACCCATCATTGCCCTCCTCTGAGTCTGGGTGATTTACAGGAGTGCTTTCCTGTAGTTTGCACATCTAGCTCCTATACTAGAGGAGGATAGAGGAATACACTCCTGTTCTTACAAATATTTATCTGTATTTAATCTAATTTATTGCAATTGTGTTCTTTATATGAATTATTTTACTCAAGGGCACAAGTTCTTGCAGAATATCACCACTTGGTTGATAAAGTGGAATTCTTGTGGCAAATAAGTGTTGACAGTCTAAGTCCCTTGCCAGGAGACAGGTAGGAAATGGAAGTGAATTACCAATTAAAACTTTTTCGGTCAAATGTTAATGATTCTTTATTAAGTATGTAAGGTGCTTCTGGGTCCATTTTATTTCTGGTTGTTGGGAAAAATGTATTTTTTCCTAGCTGGGAGAAATTGTTTTATATTATACCTCTTATCTATGAAACAAATGGAAACCATTATGTATGTCTGTATTTCAGTATCTAGGAAGAGGAGTGAACTACAGGTTCCAATATACTGCCTTCCTCCACTCCTGTAACTGGGAAAACTAATTTCTGTGAGCTGAAGTATCCTTCCATTGGCTCAACTCTATGCCAGCAATTTTCTTTAAACTATGGCTTTTGTTAAAATACTAAATTCAGTTTTATGTAATATTCGAAAACAGTCAAAGTGATAATTTTGTGATACCTTTGGACTTTAATATTCTAGCAATATGCATTTTTAATTAGGAAGTTATTTTAACTCAGTAAAACTTTCTGAGAAAGTGTATGGCATAACTGGAATAGGGTTGATACAAAGGGACTGTTGCTGTGCTTCGTAAGGGCTCTGTGAACATGTAGAGGTTTTTAAAAAGATCCAAGTAAATGTTGAAAATATAATTAAGAAAACCTGTTATTTGCTGGTTTAACAGTGCTATAACAGCATAGAATGCAAGGGTTGTATACTGTGCGTATGAGCTGTACCACCGAAAGATGTGGAGGGGTCAGCAGAGGAAGAGCACATGCAGTGGACAGAAAAGATACACTGATTGAAATTCCTGTGAAATTTTGGATTAAATTAAAAATTGCCTTCATGATGTCTCTTGCTGTAGGGGTGCAAGCACTGAACGTTGCATCAGCTATACAATCTGCAAAACTATTTTCAATGAAAGCTGATACACATACATGCAAGGAACTCGGCACTTAACCAGTGTGATGTATATCCTGAGGCCACAACAGTGTGATGCTTTTAAAAAGCTAATTGTAAGCTATAATTGAGAACTAATTGGTTGATGAAGCAAGAATTTCTTTTCTAAAATTGCTGTGCTTATTAAATTTAAACATTTATGACATCTGATTTTTTTTCTCATTTTTTGCTGGAAAAGGAAGATTACTTTTAGAGCTTGGCTGCTGTGTTTTACTAGGACTTAATTTGTTGTTTATGTTGCCTACTTTGGACCTATGACTCTACACACGAGTGAGTTGTTTCTTCTTATACTCTCTTCAGAATCTCCCAGTCGCAGGGTAGGCAAGACACCTGCTTGGAGTGTAGCAGCAATTTCCTTCATTAGACATCTGGCACTGGTGGCATACAGATAATTTTCTGTTCTTGAAACAAAAATATTATCTTATATAAGTCATACAGGGCCCGCCTTGTGCATGGCTAAGGGGAATCTTAGTGTTTCTTTTAAATAAGAAAAGTTATAATAATAGGGCAAGTCTGAAGAGAAAAAAAAAATGGAAATGCTTATAAATGCCCATTAGTAATGTGACATTTAACTAGTTTGCTGCCCAAGCATGAGAGTAAATGAGAACCCACTGGAGGAGCCTGCCAAGTGTGAACAGTAATCCTTCCACGTGCTTTGTGAGTGTGTGTAGTTGAGGTGCCGATAAGGGGATGGTTCACCTTATTTGTGGCATTCAGGGGACGTTATTGATGTGGCATTGCTTCCCTGATTCACTAAGAGTAGCAGTATCTTTAGTTACACAAAAAGCACGTGTGAACATGGCAGCACTATGCAGGCTTTTGTACTTGATTACCTGCTGAAGAGCCATAACTGGTTTGTTTGAGGGCAGTATCAGTAAAGACCCAGGGTGCAAAATAGGGGTAATGATTAACCAGGTTGAAGGCAGAAACTCAAGGGAACTTACTTCAGAACACAGCCAGGCTGGGATGGTACTTTCTTGACCTTTGCAGTGTCAGAGAGCAAGAGCATTGTTGCTGTAAGTCTAGCAAGGATAAGTTGATGAAAAACTTGAGTAATTCTTACCTCTTGGGGAATGTGTGGTTTTTAGGGATTACACCAGTCTGAGGTTAGACTTCAGAAAATTACTACATACTTTCTATTTTATAACATGTATTCTTGGTATGTTTTTTGGTTTCCTGACTGCACATTAAATGCTTTAAATATTGCTGATATTCCATCTTTTAAAACATGGAAATAACATAAAAATTAAGTAAGACTGCTGTGTACTGTCTCTCTTAATAGCTTTATCTATCAAATTATATTGAATCTTGGGAGTTAGAAGAAAACCATTAATATGACTGTGTAGGTCCTACAAGCTACAGTCCACATTGCTATAATAAAAAAATACTTCTTTTAGCAGGAAGACATACAATAAGAAGCAGGGATTTTTTCATTATTAAGCAACTATTACTCATTTTTCAATCTGTAAAGAATCATTTTAACTTTTTTTTCCATGTTTTTATTCCAGTTTCTTTTCACAAAAAGACCCTTTTAAGGTGAATTAAGAAAGGAGAGGAATTAATACATTTAGTCTGAGCAGCTGGTAGCTGTAATATGTCTTCCTCCCTTCAGAACCGTGAGGTTAACAGTTTTTCTCAATGTACTCCAAACCTAAAACTCAACCACCTTAAGACTTTTGATACCACCCCCTCCAGAAAATGTCTAATTGCTCTTGATCCTGTCTTGTATATGATAGAATAGGTCCTGCTTTGATAATATTTCTAATATGCTATTAGAGTGGCAGAACAGGAAATCAAACCCATGGTCCTCAAGTGTAGCAGCGTTGCAAGGATCCTGTTCCTTCAGCCTTCTGTCCTTTCAAGGGGTTCTTTCAATGATGTTTTTGTCCTTGCATATTCACTCATAATGTAAAAAATGATGAATTACTATAAATTCATAATCACAGTAAATAGTAAAAGTTGTGCAGAATTTTGGGTTGTTTTTAGCAGGCACTTCTAGTAAACTGCTGAAGATAATAATTCCACAGAAGTTTGTACATGTTCATTCTAATCCCACTGGCTTCAGAGTGAGTATTTTAATTAATTCTAATCCAGTTCCAAATGTTCATCATTAATGTTCCTTGCAAACAGTCTCTTCAGACTTGAGGAATGTGTTGCTTCTTCCTGGGGCAGAACAGAAAAACAAGATCACAGACAGATAACAGAGGCTTGATGCTAAAACTGGCAGTTCGTCAGCTGAAATGCAGTATGCATTCCCTACGTCTCACCAGAAACTAGAACTAAGCCAATGTCTGTTTGTAGACTAGACTTGCTACATATGCCGAAAGTGAGCTTTCTACTAGCCATTCTGGTGACAGCTATAATGAGAGATTGCTAATGAAAAATATTGCCACATTTTCCAATGTGTGTCTTTCTCTGGCTGTTACTGGTGCTCTTCCAGATCGCAGTTTTGGTCTTCATAGTTTTAGGTATACTGTTCTGTACATGTAAAGCAGTTTTCAACCTTTTGGAGTTTAAAGATGCCTTCAGATTTTCCAGTGGAGGTAAGGAGCCGTGTGTAGAGAATTCCAGCCTTCTGGCGGTAGTCTTACTGTCTGTTTTTAGTGAGCTTTCACGGAACTAAGGGTAGTCTGGGAGTACTCGGCATCCTCATAGAGGAAGATATGTGCCTGACCTTGTTTGCCCTCATGAGCCTCACCTGGACCCCTCACACAAGCACCTGTCTGTTGGTCCAGGAGCTCTACTTAAGCTCAGGCCTCAGCCTTTGTGAGAGCTGTCAGGGAGCAGCAATTGTAAGACTGTTCTAGGAGGTAAGAGAAGGCAGGAGCTGAGGGAAACCACAGTGCAGGTAGAGCAGTGTCTTTGCTGATGGAGCATGGTCCCCAGACAGGGTGTACAGAGATGGCAAGAGCAACAGCTTTCCATCAACAGCCTGGTGCTCATCAGACAAGGTGAGGCAGTGTTATGTCCAAGATCAGTCAGGGAAATCCAGTCTGAGATTTGGGAACAGCAGGGGATAGGAGACAGGTACCCTATGGTGTAGCTCAGGCAGAGTTGGGGTGCCCAGGTCTGAGCTTAAAGGGAGCTCAAGCCCATGGCAGAGGGTGTGAGTGCCTGGGAGGGAACCTGGATGAGGCTGGGCAGGGTGATTAAGGCCTACTGAGGCACGTGGGGCCCTGACAGTCCATTAAAACTCTTCAAGACAAGAAGGAAAAACAATTTTAAAGCAGGGAACTGCAGGAAGATGTTCAACTTCAGTGTTGGGTGTCAAGTGTTTTAAGAACCAGGCTAACAACTAGCCTAAGAATAAGTGGGAAGACTGAAGACCTCAGTGAACTGGAGAATTGTCCATGTCCATAAAGCACACACTGAGAAAAAAGCCTGTCGTGTTGTTCTGGTTTGAAATAAAATAGAAATGGTTTCACATGTCAGAATTTATTTCTGAGATGTTTCAGCTCACCATACCTTGTTGCTGTGCGGAGTCAAACACAGGGAACAGAATATTTTTTCAGGTTAGCAAGTAGGTTACTTTCAAAATAAACTGCAGGAAGCTTACTAAAACTGAAAAAAATGTTCACCAGCTCTTCTGTCTTCATTTTACTGCCTATTCTGTGTCTTCACTGGCAGTACAGTATGTTTATTCAGTTGTGCTACCCACCTCTAAGTATTCTACCCAAGGGAAGAAAGCCACACTGAGATAGTGCTCAGATTGCATAATGCACTGAGATACTGGTAAAATCCACTTTGTCAGAGCTCTAAATTGCAGAATCTGAAAAGCTAGGGACTGCTGTATTTTCAGTACAGACTCCGTTCATCAGTCTGTTACTTTTGTTTCTTTTTGTGCTCCCTTCTCACCTATCAAATCTATAAAATAAAGGCTTATGAAATTTTGTGAAGCAGGTAGGGATATAAAGTATAAGCTGCTAAAATATTGAATTTGTGATTTAATAGAAGCCATGCATCTGCAGCCACTTGGATTTATTTACTTTAGGGCTGAAGTTTTCTTACACTTGCTGAAAAACTGCATGTGCTAAGGCACACATGCACTGTGCAACTTGTAATAATAGTACAATTCAGGTTGGCAAACTGAAGAGACTTAATTAAACATGCAAATGTCAGCAAATGACAGTTTGAATATGGCTAAACCTGGGTTTACAGGAGTCTTTAAGAAGTCTTTGTTTTCCAGTGTGGAATAAACAATTTGTTATGTAAACAATTTGTACAATTTTAAGTTGGTGCAGCCTTAAAAAAATGCAATTGGATTTTTAGCAGCAGCATTTATATTTGGGGAGGTTAGGACACTCATGGTTTCCTTTCTTGCCCAGTTAAGGCCTGGAAGACAATGAGTCAGCCTTAATTGTGAAAAAAGTAATTTCCACCTGAAACTGTTAAATTTTCCCCCAGGGAGAGAGAAGACTTTATGAGTGTACAGAATCACTTTTTGTAATGCAGCAGAACTAGCTCTCTATTTGGATATCATGTTCCATAATCTTTAATAGACGAGATATATTTGAAGCAGAGGGATATGTTACTGCGATCACAGGCTTCCAGTAAAAAGAATATATCTAGCACGGTGCAAAAAACAATCCTAAGAAAATCGTAAAGGAACAGGCTGAAATAGAAAAAATTGGTGCACGTCATCTGGAATATACACGGTACACATTTTTCAGCCAAATAAGTACCCTGTTCTTTAAGAATAACAGAGAAAAGCTAAGGTGGATGTAAAAACAAATCACTTTGCAACAAGGAACGTATCAGTCTTGGTTGTACTTGTACAAAAATGTTTGAGAAGAATTTAGGTTTGCAGGCTATTTTTAAAATACAGTAATCTGTTCATTAACCTCTTTCCTCTTTTATATAAGATGCCAAGATGTTTTAAGAGAGATCACCAACTTTTAATTATTTCAGAATGAAAAATACAGTAAAACTATATAAAGCTTTTAAATTTAATTCCTATTTAAATATGCAGGAAAACTTTTTTGCTATTTATAAATTTATTTCGAAAGCACTGGAAAGACATTTTGCCAAGGTACCTGTTATCTGCATATTATCAGACTGTTTTTATTACAGCTCTTTATGAATGTTCTTCCTGTCATTCTTGATTATAGCTGAGTTCCCATATTGATGAATTTCCATGTCACAGACTCTGAAAGTCATTGTTACTTATTATGTGCAAGTACACTTCTTATCAACTCTGTTACTGCCTTATTCCACATAATGATCTGTACCTGACATGTACAGCTTTTACTTCTGTACTTAGGCAGCTTTCTATTTTGAGTTTTGGTTTTTTGGAGTTGTTTTCCCCCAGAGGTAGCAAGTTTATGGAAAAACACAAGGAAGACATGATCTACAATTCAAAGAGCAATGTGTTGAAATAACCAAATATAAAGACCTATTTTGATACCTGCCCATGTGAAGTTGGGCAAGTGACCTAACTTTTTTGTGCTTCAGTTGCCACTATTTTGAAGCTGGAAATAGAAAATTATTAAATACCCTGCCTATGTAGTTTATACAAAGTACTTGTCTAAAAGCAAATTCTTGTGCTTTTTAATATTTACAGTCTAAAGCATTTGTTATATATTTCCTATATATCCTAATTAATTTGCAACAATAAATATAAAGGCTGTATGCCATCTAGTTTTGCTTTTCAAAACGGAGCAAAATTAGCAAGCACATTCACCAAAGTGACTTTTTTTGCATTTCAAAATTACTAGAGTTTTTGAACTAGAGCAAAAATCATAAAAAATTTGGCATTTTTATGGTACGTGACTGAGACATGACAAATATCTGATCCATATTTAATTACTGTTCACATCTGACATCTTTGCCAAATACTTCTCCAAGATCAAATCTGAATGAAATCAGAAGACTGTTTTCCTTTTCTCATATGGGCAACGGTTGTTTAGCCAGTTTTAGCTAACCATTTAGGCTTTGTGACCTTCCTGTGTGTATATGGCTCCTGTCCCCCACAGTCTGCTGAGGTGTCCCTTAGTCTCTCTCTACTTTTCCATATTGGATTTCAAACCTTGTCAGTTATTTTGCGAAATATATGTACACTGTCATATTCAGCACTAGACATTTAATTTTATTTTATAAAAATGAGCTCTTCATTTAATATGGGACAATTGAATTTTTTGAAAAAAAAAAAAAGAAAAGTATTAGAATAATAAAATAGTTTAGGTGGGGAAGGACCCCTGGAGGTCATCTAGTCTCAGACCTGGACTTACGCAGCTCACAGTCTTGTCCAGCTGAATTTTTAATACCTCCAAGACTGAGGACCCCAGCACTCCTCTGTGCAGCCATTCCAGCCTGACTGTGAAGGATTTCTTCCTTAGAACCGGCTGGAATTTCCTTTGCTGCAGCTTTCCTGTTTCTTCTTATCTTTTTGTTCTTTACCTCTGAAAAGAACCTGAACCCATTGTCTTTATAATCACAGAATTGATTTGGTTGGAAGAGATCTCTGGGGTCATCAAGTCCAACCTTTAATCATCCCTCATTAGATGATGGAAGATGGTGAGATTCTTCCTTAAGTCTTCTTCTCTGGAGACTGAGCAAATACAGCTCCCTCTCCTTGTATGTCATGCATGCCAGGTCTCTAACCACCCTGGTGATCCTCTCCCTCTCCAGTGTGTCATTTTCTTTTTTAGATTGTGCTGGTGGTGAGGGCGACAAAATAGGACATGGTAGTCTCAGTGTGGCTACATAGGCAGAGGGGAACAACTCCCTTCAGCCAGCAGGCAGCACTCCAGCTAATGCAACCCAGGACGTGACCCATCTGTCATGGCAGAAAGGGTGCTCTGGAGGTTCATGTTCAGCCTGTTATTCACCTAGACCCTCAAGTCCACTTTGGCAGACTTAATGCAGGGACTTAAATATAACCTATATAAATATTGATTTAATTCAGGAAATACCTTCCTCATCTTATATTTGCATTTTGGTATAACCAGCTTAAGGAAATGCAGCAATAATGTGCCTCTGTATTAATATAGTTATCAGAGAAAGTTGCGTTTGTCCATTTTGTCCATTGCTTTCTAGCACTAGTGGGATAACAAACTCCAAACAAACCAGTCTATGCCACTGTGGTGGGTTGACCCTGGCTGGGCACCAAGTGCCCACCAAAGCCGCTCTGTCACTCCCTCCTTCAGCTGGACAGGGGAGAGAAAATACAACAAAAGGTTCATGGGTTGGGATAAGGACAGGGAGATCATTCAGCAACTACTGTCATGGGGAAAACAGACTCAACTCAGGGAAATTAATTCAATTTATTACCAATCA
>NW_009605779.1:0-2886 GCF_000690535.1 Cariama cristata | reverse complement strand
GGACTCGATGATCTTAAGTGTCTTTTCCAGTCTAAATTGGTCTGTGCTTCTAATATATGCTTCTAATCTGTTGTTATACCTGCGAGTATGAAGCAAATGATGAACCAGGGGCAGATGCTATCTAGGGAGCCCAGTCTGAAGCACAGGAGTCAAGGGCAGAGACAAGCTACAACATGCATATGATGAGTCCATCCAGAAGGCAAGCTACCTATAGCATATGTGCAGGGTTCATCCATGAGAGAAGACCAGAAACAGGCACATCTACAACACGGCACAGGTAAGGCCTGATCTTCTGTGGACCTTCTGGGGCAGTGGGCAGAGGGTGCAGGGGTGGAGGTCCCAGATGAGGCTGGACAGGGCAAGTCAGACCTGTTGGTGCCCTGAGGCCCCTGACAGAAACTGACAGATAAATTTTCTGAAGTTTGCCTGAAGAAGCATTGAACTTGAATTGTCCTACATGAGCCAGGATGGCAACAGATGGGGAATTTGTCTTCTTAAAGACCATGAATTGAGCCAGGCTTGCTCTACAAATAATCCCTTGGCTGCTAAGGGCCCTTGTGCCATCAGAGCAATGAAAATACTGTCTCTCTTTGGTCGTAGCTGAAAAGAAGCAGCAAAGTGACTAAAGTAGAAAGCAGTGAGGACTGAGAGGAGAGCAAGTGTTGCCTGAAGGTGATAGAATAAAACCATAGTGTGGAAAGGGCAGGGATTTCCATCCTGTCTGAACAAGGGAGGAAATGGAGCAAAATGTGGATGTGGTCGGAAGGGTCTCTAGCAAATGGAGCCTGGAATTGATTCTGGATTTCTGAGCCTCCTCTATTGTCAGCTTTAAACACTGCTGGCAAAACGTGTCTCTCCTCCTTCCTCTTGATTTATGCAGAAGTTGACAAATGTGCTACTCAAAAGGATCCAAAGAGCTAAACTCTGGTGATGAACCTTATGGGTCATTATAATGCTACATAATGGATTTCCTGAAGGGGGTCAATTTCCTTTTTAAAAAAGCCAAGATTTTCCATTAACATTCCCTCTCTCCTCCCTTTACTCTTTCTCCTGCTAGATTAATAGGCGAATAAATCTGCAAAGTCAAACATTCACAAGTAAGTAAATGCCAAAATGGAGGTTACTTTAGCAGGAAAGGAGAAGAAACCTCTGCTGATCTTGCCAACTGCCCACATACTCAAAGGCAGATAGCTTACTTGTTCCCCTGACCAGTGGGAAACGGCTGTGGCCAGTCACTATGTGGTCCATATGGAAGGCTGCCCTTACTCCCACAGAACATCCTTGCATACAGACCAATCACAGATTCATCCAAGATAACACGGGAAAATAAATAAAATGTTTACAGTCCAAGTGATTTCTCTGTTTCAGTTCTTTTTCTTATTTCCTTCCATTTTGCTCAGAATTACCCTTGGAGGAATCCAGTAACTCCAAAGGTTACTGCCATGCTCTTTGATAGATGTGTTTCAATACTTAAAATATACTGGTCAAACTCTCCAAAGTCACTTTCTGAAAGTGATGGCAAAAAAAACCTCTTCTTTTTTTACTTTTTTTATGTCTGGTTTTCTAGTAGATCACCTTAAGAATGTTTTGGCATCAGATTATATATTTCTGAAAAGAGCAGAGTTAAAATGCATCATAAGATGGATGGGATCTGCATCTGTGTGTGAGGGGGGAACCTTTTTGTACAGTTGTGAATATACCAACTGGCTTTATAAACGTATGCTACAAATCTTGTCAAGCAGGACTGCAGGCTCAAATAAACTTGCTGGTCTCTGATCACAAATGGAATGTTTTAGTGTGGCATTACGTGTTGTTAATTCATGACTAAATATTTAACAATGTCATAAATTGGGAGGCCCTATTTCCTGAGCAGAAGGATGTTACTCCTATCCAAAGTTTCCAAGTCATTGAAGCAAATTTGATTTAGTAGTTTGGTGTAACTGGCCTGTGGGCAGCTTGATGCTTTCAGTCTAGACTACAAGCATTTAAGTTAAATGTCTTCTGGGAAAGATTCAGCATGTACAGTCCTCGCTGAAGAGATAGTGGGAAGTGCTAGGCCTCTCAGAAGTGGGAATTAACACTTTGAGGGACTGGATCTTTATCTTGCAATAAAACTATAAATTATTTTTTTACTGGCTAGTTTTGTGAACTTCCTTATTTTAATCCCAAAATGAAACCATCTGTTCCCAGAAGTTTTTTCCCTGCTCTCACCAACAAATTATAACATTACCTGGGAATCTTGAAACAGCTAATTGATACTTAGAAATGAAGTGTTTCTATGGTATAGCAAATGTTCCCCTTCATTGGGGATGTTCTTATAAATACCAAAAGTAAATGCATTAACACATTGAGGGGCTGACCTGTCCTGTTCAAAAGTGCATATCTGCAGCACAAATAGCAGCATCCAAACCACTTGTGCAAGTTCATTTGATGGTCAGAGGAAATGAAGCCAATTAATGAATTTGAGTGTGAGATTCATCTCCTCTTAAAGCAGAAGCCTACATTTGGGTAAATGAACCTCACTTCAATGGTTATATCTCCACTGACTGCGTTAGGAACTTAAATGTATCAGATATAGAAACCCATAACCAGTTAGATGGATCCCATGCATGCTGTCTTTAAATTATGGTCCTACATAAGCAGTGGCATCCCAGGGCTTTATCTTTCTCAGAAGACATTGCTGAATCAAGGCTTTATGGATATGTAAACATATACATTCTTGATGGAAGAGAAAGATGGAAGCTTCCCACTATGTTTACGTGCATCTAGAGACAGAAGGCAGGCTACATCTGGCCCATTTTTAGCTATTTAGAAATTAGCACCTAGACAATATTAAACACCTTGCCTCCCTCAGTGGAAAGAAACTTTATTTATTTTTTATATATA
>NW_009605778.1:10211-25092 GCF_000690535.1 Cariama cristata | reverse complement strand
GGCCAACTTCGGACCGACTCTCACACAGAGCCACAGCTACAACAATTTATTGGTGTTACAGCAGAGCTTGGACTGGTCCATAGGAGTTCCCGCCAGTTGCTCTAGCTACTATTCCCCTAAACCAAACTTGCACAGCAATGAGAAGAGAAAACTGCTTCCTACTGAACACAAATCAAGCCATTTGCAAATAGCCACTCAGACCTTATTCAAAATGAATATGCTTCCTTTTTTCCCTCTCTCTCAAGCAGAATATTGAGACAAGAGGAATATCCTTTCTAGAGTCTTAAAAGTCACTCTCCCACAACAGTTGAAAGCATTATCTGGCACAGCAAGCACATGTATCATGCTCTTCACCTGTCAACTCACCCACCTGTGCCATACAAGGCCTCCTCTTGTCATGGAGACAAAGTCCAATGCTGAAGGACTCCAGCTTGAATAGAGAAGACCATGGTGATTTTTGTGGGACTTTGTCTGAACATTTCACATCCTCCCTTACTGCTCTCCCAGGAGGCCAGACTTTAAGAGAAGTCAATGCAGCACAACACACAAATACACTTGCACATTTGAGATATGTTTAACATGTGCACACACAAGTCCCTGGGACTTTTTAACAGTAAAATAAACAAGAAAGGTGGGAGGAAGCAGAGAAAAACTCTCTCTGATCATTAGTGTAAACCTAGTTCTTGGCACATTATGGAAAATTAGTAGCTTTTAAGAAAGGGCTTTTAATTGCTTAATCTAAGTAATGTGGACAATGGCATACGTGTTTTATTTTAGGGTCTATCTAGCCCACTCAGAAAATGTAATGGACCTAATTTTCATTTAGTATAGGTCTGTGCAGTTCCTAAAACATCTAAATGGCTATTAATTTAATCAGGTAATTTAACTATAGCTCTAGAAAAGGCCACCAGCTAGTTGTCACGCAATGATTATGAGGATGACATTTCTATCCCATGATGCCAGAGGCAGACTTTGATACATCATTTTCTTTTTGAAGGTTAAACTCAGATAACCTGCCTTTGGCATTTAATTAGCTACATATTAAACACTCTTTTAATAATAAAATGATTAAAAATTTTATTGCTTCTCAAATGAGGCCCTTTTAGATAGATTTAATGACTTGGTTAGAGCACTGTAGTTTGTGAACCAAACCTTAGTTAGACCAGTATATAGTATAATGATATGCTTTACAGCTTGCAAAATCTGTATTTTATTCAAATGACTGCCATAATCATTTTGGGTAAAACTTATAATGCATTCTTCTGTATTTTTAAGTCTAACTGTTAAATGTCATTGAAAAGTAACCGAGAACCAACTGATTTCAAGATTTAAAGAAATGATCAAATTCAGGTATAGTTACATCAAGCTGCAGTAGGATTAATGTACTGTATTTTATACAGAAATTGTTTATCCTTTTAAAAAAATCATTTTTCACAGTTCAGTATCTGTAAAAAAAACCCCTCATGTTCACCTTGCAATGATAAAAAAGCGTGAAGTGGCTGACAGTCTCCACTCTTTATTTGGTATAAAAATGTTAGCAATTTAATGAAAACTGACACAAAAAAAAGATAATATTTTTCCCATTCCTGCATGGTAATAACAGTGTCATGACTGCAAAATAGCTGTAAAGATAATAATTCCATGGGCTGTGCCCACAGAGCAAATAGTACTATAAGGCAAAGCAAGCGCATGGCATTTAAGATTATATATATTTTATGTCTCTGTGCATATAGATTTCTCTCTATACTTAAACCAAACAAGTGCCTTATCTACAGATTAAGGCAATTATTAAAAGCTCAACTTTTAGCAGCCAGGAGTTTGGCTCACCAAAATCCCATCACCTTCACAGCCAGAACTAGGTCATCTCCTCACAGGCAGTTAGTTACTGGCAGAGACGCATAATGTAGGAATCAACCTACCATCCAGTCCCCTTAAAAGTGGTCCCTTAGGGAAGTAGTACATTGTCAGGACAGCTGGATAAAGAGGGAAGTTCATCTCCAAGTCTGTCAACCTAGCACTTTTCATAAGCATAAAAATGAAGGAGAAAAAACAAGAGCAAACCCAATGAAGAACTGAAGAGTTTTAAACTGTACTGCTTTGTTCCCAAGTCTTTGAAGGATTCCTCATCAACTTAGACCCTGCTAGAAAGAGAAGTCCTTCCTCAACATCTACCCAACCCAGTCATGAGAAAGTAAAAGCCAGAGCGTTCTGAAACACTCCCTTTACAGGCAGGTAGGATAGATTATTTCCTTTGCCAAGATGTATTTGATAAAGGAACAGAGGAGGTCGACAGGATTGTGGTTATGCCCTTTTAATCTTCAAACCGCCTTAGTCCCTGTCCAGACGTAAATTAAGACAATCTAGAAATTACTCTGCTTACAGGCTCAGCTGAGCACCCCACAGGGAATAGAGGTCTACTTCTCTCTGCTCTTCCCACGTCTCCTGTGCCAGGGTAGGCAGGTGGTGGTAAAGTGTGCAGCGGTGTCCTCCTCACCACTGACATCCACACAGGTTTACACCTCAGGTTTGAGACAAGAAACCACATATCTAAAGAGTCAGGGTAGATGGTCATGTCAGGGTCACGAGTGCACCAACAGGCTCTAATTGCCCTGACCAGCCTCTCATGGATAGCGTACCTGCCTTCATGCCTCAGCAACACGTTGGCCTGCCTTGCCTTTGGACTTGCTTTGTAACCAGAGGTTTCCCCGGATTCTTAGTTGACCCTGGTTGCTGTTGAGCAGACTCAGTCTGCTCCTCTTGTCTAGGTACTGTGGGGCTGAGAAATCCCTGCCTGGGCTTCCCTCGTTGTTACCCTTGCCTCCTGTCTCAGCTGTCCTTGGGAAGCAGCCTGCTCCTGCTGCTCCCTGACAGGTTGCTGGCGAACACAAAATATTGGGGGTTTTTTTGGTTGTTTTTTTTTACTGGATACATTTGCACGACATAACATGTGGAAATAGCCAATCTAGACTGGAACAAAACAAGTTAGGTAATGAAGCCAGCACAGTTGTATTGAAATGATGCTTTTCAGGGGCTAATACATCCCTGTGAGAAGCCTGGGCACTCTGGCTCCTGCTAAATGTTGAGTGCTACTGTAGATGGCTTCATACACCATTACGCTGGTGTACAGACATTCCTAACATGCTTTCTTTCAGCTCTTTTAGGCCACACCTCATTTCAATTAAGACTTCATCATGCCTCATTATGTGATATTGTTAAAAGGGTAAAAGGTGCTTTGCACCTCATTTGTTGCTTGCAGCACCTCATCCATGAGATGAGATAAAACTCTGCAAGTTCTGCCCAGATAGTCCAAAGGTGGTACCATATAATGTATTTACATTTTGTAGTCTAGACAAAAGCCTTGCCAGAGAGGACCACCACAGAAACATTTCTAGAAGAAACTGTAGTAGATACAAGAGAAAAAGAAGAGGTTATTCGTTGTTGGGCAGTTCTTACAAAGGCAAATGGAGGGCATGTAAAATATTACCATTTCAGTATGCCTCCGTTTTACTAAAATGCTGTTAAGTCAAAGGGAATCAGAACCATGTACAAAGAACTAAAAGTTTTGGAGGTTATTTCTTCTCATACTTAGAGGACAGGTTGCTTGAAGAGAAGGTTTATCAGCGGGGCGATGACACTCACATCGCTGCCTTTGCACTGCCCTTTTGTGAGGGGTAGGGGAAAATAACCTCTCAAAGTTTGTCTTTAAGCATACACAGATTTCAACATGAACTCAAAAAGAAAGACGGTGGGAAAGAAGACAGCTCAAGGATTTTCCTAAGTACTAGATCTACAAGCATGTCAGAACAACAAAAAATTAGTCTTTCTAGACCTCTTTTTCAGTAGCATCGATTTAAAGCATGCCTTCCAACACTGTTGCCCTTTCCATGGTAGCTTTTGTTTTCT
Source organism: Cariama cristata (assembly GCF_000690535.1). Taxonomy (NCBI): domain Eukaryota; kingdom Metazoa; phylum Chordata; class Aves; order Cariamiformes; family Cariamidae; genus Cariama; species Cariama cristata. The sequence continues at coordinate 21,189 of NW_009605778.1, read as the reverse complement.
GTGTTGTTTGTTTGGGTTTTTTTTCCCTTGGAGGTTGAATCTTCCCTTTCAAACAATCTAATTCTGCAAGCTATTGTTACTTGAAAGCAGAAGAATAAAACAAGCAGCAAATCTGTCTTAAAATGCAAATGCCCTCTTCCAGTCATGCATGTGCCTGCTCTGGGAGCATGTCCACGCTCTGAAAAAATTCCTAGGCATACCAGCTTCCATATTCTCATTTTTCTTTGTGAATAATGACTATTCTTTTCTTATGTTACACTTCTGTGCCCAGCTATTCAGTTTCTGCTTTTTCACAGGGGAAAAAGCTATGATCTTAGTATCATGGAATGATATTGCAGTATATTATTTTACTACGCATCTATGCTGCAGGTGAACTACTGAATGAAGAAGGTTCAGGCAACACCCTCTCTCTTTTTACTCCTGTTTTGAAAGTATGCAGATTTTTCATTCCTTGAAGACTATAAAAGGGCTTCCTAGTGTGGTGGATCACATGGTCAAGGACTAAATCTATACTCAAACACAAATTATTAGCCATTTTGTGCCTCTTACAGTGTCCATCTGTATTAGCTAATGTGAATACAGGTCAGAAACGTTCCTCCAGCAATGCCATCAAGCAGATACTTGGGTAAAAGCCTAACTTCAGGCTTTTTTCCTGACAACAGGAAAACTCTGACTGCCCGCAGTGATACTACAGATCCACCCATTTTATTCAAATATATCAGTTATAGTTAACTCCAGCTGGATGTTAAAGGTATTGTACTAAGGGTCAACCCAAGGCATTCACTTGTTGCGATGAATTAAATCTTTTCCCTTTCTCCCAGGCATGTGATCCTACACTCCCCGATACCTTATGGAGTCAACTCATCACACCAATAAACAACTAACTTGGCAAGAAGAAAGCTTTCTGGTTGCACGCTGAGCTCAGCTAGCTCACTAAGGGATCTAGACAAGTCCCAGAGCTGGCTTAAGGGAGCAACTCTCACTGGGACCAGGATGGTCCCTTTCAACAAGGGCGAGCCTTTTGATGTCATCAAATTATGTCCTAAATAGGAATGGAAACATAAAAAACCCCACTCTCCAGCACCCCTCCAGTAGAAAGATGAAACCCAGTTTTAATTTGCTGAGAAAAGGCAGCAATCCAACTTTGTACAAATTAAAGGGTAATCACGTAATAAGACTTGTAGTTTTCCCAGCATCACCACATGCTGCAGAAGATATCACGTAACACAAGCAACACAATTTGGACCTCCACCTTATACTTTAGCTCCAAGCTACCTGCAAAGGAGTAGCAAGTACAAAGCAGAGCAGGAAACAAAGCACACCATACTCAGAACCCATAGGAACTTCAGATATTCAAAAACATATTTCTAATTAATATTTAAAAAACAACCCACCAAACCAAAAAACAAAGTTCTATATGTAACGTTATATGATCATCTCACGACTGAGAACTGGCAAACTACTTGTGAGAGAAAGGACACTAAAAGCACTGTGTTAGCAATGAACAGAGATAGAACATTTTAAAATTAAAAAAAAGGAAGATGAGACGATCTTATAAAAAACTTTGATGCAAATATTATTCAACTTTTTACTTTCACGAACATGGAATGAACATCACAAAAAAAAGAAAAACAAAACCCAAGAAACAAACAATAACCAAAACCACCTTGTTTCCCCAAAGTCACCTGAAAAAAAAAGCACCCCTTTTATACAAACCTGAACTTCAGGCTCTGGTGGCCATAAGAGGTTCTATGAGTTAAAGCATTAACATGGGAAAAGGAATCGGGGTCTGATATCTTGGAACTACTCCACTTAACCTAAAATTACTCTTGCTCTTCAAACTGGGTGGAGAGTTCCTACTGAAAAGAGTTGCACACTTCCTATCCATAGTCCATAAGGATCCATACTTAACTTCATGTTACTTTTCCTACTATTCTGTATATGAATTCAGAATTACACGTACAATTTGTTCCTGAACCCAAAGTAGCAATCATGATCTGAAACAATGGAGTAATACACTCTCTTTCAGCGTATACCTTGGCCTATGCCAGAAAGCATGTGAACCTTTTGTTTTATTCCTGGCTTAGCATTCAGAAAAGTAAAAATGTGCTCACTTGCAAGGAAGTGTTTCAAATCATTAGGCATGCTTTGATCGGACAACTGCCTCGTACAGAGTGATGAAAGACCACAGTTGACTGCCTTTGCAGCAGTAACGTCTTAGGAGTGGCAACGAAGTGATTAGTTTTCTGCTGATGACCCCATTAAGACTAGTCGTCTTAATATCTCTACCTCTAATTCAGCAACTCTGAAAAGGAAACCTTTCCATACAAGTTACACATTCTCAGTAGTAGCCTATTGAGCTCAGCTGCTGTGTTCAGCCACACATACAAGATGCAACACTGCATTTTCATCCCTGAAAATGCTTTGCCTGTAGTAGCCCCTGTTGCAGAAGAAAAGTTTGATATGCCCAGTGAAAGGGAGCACTTGCTCCACTGCGGAATAAATTACAGGTGTACAAGTCCAAAAGAGAAATTGCTGGGAAGTTTGTATTAAAAAAAAATAGCAGAGTCATGCACAACGTTTCCTATGTAGGATTACAGCAAGGATTCTTAGTTTTACAAGACTAAGTAAAATCCAGCTTTGCCTAACGACTACTACCTGCAAAGCACAGGAGCTCTCCTTTCCTTACAAGAAGTACATGAAACGTCATTCCCTGACCACACAAACCCAAAACCCAAAGCTGTTGTTTCTCTGCACATTTGCTGCTTTGCTGTCTCCCCTCAAGGACAGAATCTTGGGGGTTTCATGTAATTTGTATGAAAATGTAATGCTTTCCGGCTCTTTCATTTATGTTATGCAAAGTCAGTATTCTCCTCTCCAGAATTTAAAGCATACCCAGTGAAACTTGACAGGTAAGGGAGGGTAGGTGGAGGAAGGTCTTAGAGGTCTGAGAAAGCGAATATAATTTACAATGCCTAAAACCATAAAATCTCATTAAATATGTAAAGCCAGCATAGCTACCAGGAGCGGAAACTAGGTAGGGCTGGCCCCAAGCACAGAGGACGTGCTCCACAGAGACTCCTTGGTGACCTTCAGTGGGGAGAGGACTGTGCGTAGGTGAGCTTTCCCTCACTGTGGCAGAAGTCTCGTGGGGCGTTCTCCAGCAAGGTGAGCTGCTGTGACAGTGCTTCGTTTCCCCTCCCTTTTCATCAATAGTGGGCAAACATACAGGCAGACCCCACACTTCATCCATCACACCACTCCTTTGCTTGGGAGGGATTGCTGGAGTGAATGAGAAACCATTACCCTGTTGCATAAGATTTAAAGACTATTCCTGTGAAGTATCCACTATTTTTTGCAGTTTCTGCTATGAATCTGATCATCTAGTGTTTTGAGCGTACAGGTAAGGTGCAGGAAGCATAGCTGGCTGCTGAACTATGATCCACTGCAGCCCAGGAAAGCTCATCATTGGGAAGATTTTACCCTTGTCTCATTCTGGTTCTAAATTCTTTCCTGAGACCTCCCAAGTCAATTCTAACAAAAGCATTATTAAAATGGTAAGTCAAGGAAGTGCTCTATTTCAATAAACAGATTTTTTCAGACAAATGCTGGTTTTGAGTTTTCCCAAGGATATCATGCTCAGTCTGCAGATGGGGCCCATTTCTATGATCTTAGTAGGAACTGAGTGTGCTTAAAGACCCCAGTCACCCACACAAACATGTACAGAACCAGATCCTACACTTCACAGATTAAATCATATGTACATTGGTCAAACACAGAACTGATTCCAAAAATTTCAAAATGCCCAGTGTTCTCTAAAAGGAGCACTAAAGACATATGATGTACTATGACACCAACTGAAATCCATCCTTGTGCTTTTAGTTCCTTACTATTTTTTTTTCCCCCTCCTTCCCCTTTCTCGGTGAAAAAAATAATGTTCCATCTTAAGCATGGCACTCAGCCTCCCAGCTTTATTATGGATATGAAAAACAAATGCTCAAAAGAAATGCATCTGGCTCTATACAATTCTATAAAATACAAGATGCAGTGAAAGAGCTGTCACAAGTCTTACTGCAAGTACAAAAAAAGAACTCTGGGGTTTTTCTTTTGCATGCTTCACATCTAATCAATTTAGAATGTGACAGTATTCCTAGAAAACCTTCCTTCTCACAGTATAAAGGCCTGGTATTCAAGCATTTTTGAGTGATAATTCAATAGGATTAAATTACACTCATGTGACAGCTCAACCTCACTAATGAGGTACATTTCAGTAAACTGTTGACAGAACTGTCTGGAAGGCTTCTTTAATTTACCAACATGTAACAACATGGGAAAAGCATTAGTCAACTAGATGAAGATGAATAAGCATTGGGGTCTGGGGGCATTTTACATTAACACATGACAACCAAGAAGTGTTTTTGTCACTTGCTCTATTTAGCCCAAGGCAGTCACTGAATAACTGGTACCTGTTAGTGTGATTGACTTACCAAAGCAACAGAAGGGATTATATTTACAAATGTCTGTATGGAAAATGTGCCAGAGAAATGTCTTTCTTTTTTCTTAAAAGATAACAGTTGTTTTGTGGGAAGATGTCTTTTAGCTACAGCCAGGCTGAAAGAATTTCTAAATCTCTTCAAATAGCCTGCCAGAGTGTTACATTGATTATTTCATTTCAGAAGTTAAGACTAGCTTTTTTTTTTAAGCTTGTCTAAAACATATAATTCCATACAGTTGCTGACTAGCAATAGTATACACAACCTTTTACTAAGCAGAACATGTAAGAAGAGAGAAGGATGCAGAGACAGACTCTACGGCATCCAGTAACACAAAATAACTCTTCATGTATATCAGTTTCTGCATATATACTGCCATTAGCATGCTTAAATAGAAGCTGAGAAATATTTAAGGAACTGATGGTATCATTAAACAGGGAAACTAAAATGCATATGAAAGTGAAGACAAAGCAATGCCAGTAACTTTAAATGTGCAGTTTCCTGTAGGTATAAATTAGCATAGGCAATTTTAAAAGTGTGATGAAAAGTCTCTTGCCTGATGCACTCAACTGATATACTTGCTGCATTTTTAAAACTAGAAGTTAAATACCTGCAAATAGCTTAAGACTTAAGCAAAACAGGTTGCACCATGACTGATGGGAAGTGGTCCACTGAAGGAAAAGTCTCTCTATTTAATCAGGTTGCATATTCAATGGGGCAGAATAGGTATTTATTCTATTCCTTCTCGATATCACCTGGTGCAATGCTCACAGCTCTGTGCGATTTTACTTCCCTAAGAGGGACTGTCTGCTTCAGAAGAATGAAAACATTCCCTGATGGAGGGGAGAAAAAAGTCAAGTGAACCAAACACAAGTTTTCCAAAGTAGTAGAAACAAGATAAAGCATCTTAAAATGTGGTTGAGGACTGAGGGGAAGCAGGAGATTGTGTAGGCTTAGCAAAAGAGAAAAATTGAAAGGCTAGATTCACTTGGATGTGAATCAGACCTAAAAAACACATAGTTGTCTGATTACATTGAATTTGAACAATGTGAAAAGAAAAAAAAACAAAAGAGGTGTAAATTAATCTTGCCATGAGTAAAGCTGATGAGGTTAAGTGATAGATAACCACTGAGTCTTTTAAAAGATCCATCTTTTCCCATTTGGATTTGTGCTAGTCTGCTGCTACCTGTGGACTACCATCACCTTAATTTCTTCCACCTGTACTGGCTGTATTACCAGAACTCACCACTTCTTTCCTCTGTTCCTAATTCAAACAAGGCAATCTCACCAGTGTAATACTATTGTTTGTGATCACAAACCTAAAAATCCTAGTTTTAATACCAGTTAACAGCCCTCACCAGCCTCTTCAGCATTTCAGACCAGTAAATATGACTGCCGAAAAGAAGAAGGGCTATGGGGGCAACACCTGGGGAGTAATATAACTGCCATAGCCTTGTGCTCAGTGTCCCCCTCTCACCTCCCTATCACTTACACACCAGCACTCCTGGCTCTATACAACAGCAGATCCCCAGAACAGCACAGACACAATATTAAGGACAACCTGAGTGTAGAGTAAGCTACACTCTAGTCCCTTCACACCTATTACAACCAACTTCCTACAAGAATAAAAATATCAAAGGTCTGGTGGTAGCAGGCGCTTTCTTCAAACCTCTCTGTCCTCCTCCACTCCTCCATCAGCTCTCCCTTCTCACCTCCCCCTGCGACTCTCCTCTCTGTACAGCTGCAGTGTTGGTGTTCCCTATGGGTTGTGCTCTCCTCTACAGCAACTAATGGGAAGCCAAGAACTTTGACTGCATTTGTAAAACTGTTTTGAAAACATATAGAGAAATGTCTCAAATGACAAATATCCAGAAGGAGGAACAGGGGAGGGGAAAGGTGATTGTCATACATAGAAGAGCTCATTTAAAATTGTTTCTGAAGACCCTTGCACTTTGTAATCCCAGTGATGGCTGATTGAAAGCACTGATGCCACAAAAATGGAGTAGAAAAAATAGACGCATGCTGTGCTGATAATGTATCTTCTTTAACAGTCTGAGTCTCTGGGGCTAAAAAGGGCTGGTGCGTGACTTTGTCTCTCTTCCTTTTTTCCTCAACTCAGATGCAAGTGTATTTATTATGCAGCAGGCTGAAACCCCTTTGTCACAAAAGTTAACTTTTTTCCATTGAGTTTTGCTATCTACTGGAAATAGGAATTACTTACACAGCTTTCACTACTGCAGTGCCAGAACAGCTCACAGTCCCAGTGCATTCATCCTCACAGAATTATTTGAAGGAAGGATAACACTTATCTACATTTTGTCTATGGTAGGACTTGAGCTCAGAAGCAGATGCATTCAAACTCAGTGACTTGCCCAACAGTATGTGAACTTCTCTGCCACAAGAAGGCCCTGAACTTAGGTCACCCAAGTTTGTCTATATGGAACAAATTAGCAATTGAAAGAGCTTTCTTTTCAGGCAAACCAGCTTCTGAAAACACATAATTCCCTTCTTAATTGGTTCTTAGGTCTACCAAATGTCTACAGCTGCCAGATGACACCTTGAATAATCCTCAGGATGATGTGATCAGGCATATTAATAAGTCTATTGATGGCTTTAAGGTTTTTTCCTGTTCAGCTATTTTATTATTAATAGTTTCTAACTACTGTGTAATCAGTAAGCGAGACTGGAAAGGTTGGCATGCATCAGCTAGGCAGGAAAGGGCTAAGAGCCCTAGCATCCAAAACACCAACAGAAGTAATTTGCCCAGGCTGTTGAAAACACAGGGGTTTGGTTAAGCATTTTTTAAAGCACTAACATTTCCTAACCAGTCACAAGCTCCCCGTATGTCCGATCTGTTCTACTTTGAATCAAGAAATATTTGCAAATTCAAGAAAAATATCATTGTGGCTTAACACCAGCCAGCAACCACACAGCTGCTCACCCACTCCTTCCCCTCCCAATGGGATGGGGAGGAGAATTAGAAAAAAAAAAAGGAAAACTCGTGGGTTGAGGTAAGAACAGTTTAATAACTAAACTGAAATACAATACTAACAATAATAATAATGAAATATTATAGTAATGAAAAGAATACAACAAAAGAATAAAACCCAAGAAAAGACAAGTGATACACAATTGCTCACCACCTGCTGACTGATACCTGAGTAGCAATCCCTGAGCAGTGATCACCCCTTTCAACCAGCTCCCCCCGGTTTATATACTGGGCATGATGTCATATGGCATGGAATATTCCTTTGGCCAGTTTGGGTCAGCTGTCCTGGCTGTGTCCCCTCCCAACTTCTTTTGCCCATCTAGCCTTCTTGCTGGCAGGGCATGAGAATCTGAAAAATCACTGAGTTAGTATAAACACTGCTTAGTAACAACTAAAAACATCAGTGTGTTATCAACATTATTCTCATATTGAATCCACAACATAACACTATACTAGCTACTAGGAAAAAAATTAACTCTATCCCAGCCAAAACCAGGACAAATATCAAGGGCAGGATTCTATCCTTAGGAATAATTTCAGCTGGTTTCCAGGGGAAATGGGCAGAAATCTTCTGAGGTTGTTGCTGCCCATGAATACTTGGCCACTTACAGAAACCAGAATTACATTTGTAAGTAGAGGTGCTCTTTCAGAGACCAGAGTTTATATGTTTCCTCCCTTTTCCCTTCTACCAAAAATACTTGGAACAAATAGGACTTAACAAACCAGTCTGATCCTCTGTCTAATGAAAAGTAGTTTTTTACCATGTTCATCCCATGCATTGCCAGAAAGTCATAAAAAGGAAGGCAATTTAAGACACTGCATGCTCATTTACTTCTGGATGACATAAAGCAACTTTAGAGCATCCATGAACCTGAACCACTTCTCTTCCTTAATAAGACAGTATCTAGGAACATCCACAGAGTATGAACTATACTGTGGCTTTTTCACATATCATGACTTTCTCATGCACAACAAATGATGCCAGGGAAGTGAGTGTAGATGAATGAGCAGAAAGGCCTAATCCATTGAGGCTCTGCGAGTATTTCATAGCCATCTAGTACTAAATTCACCAGTGGCTTAAATTTACACTACTCTGGCACATCAACAGAATGACTAAATTTATACTCAGTATTGTTATCCTTTCTCTACAGGTGAAGAAACTGGTCAGTGCAGAACCTGAAGTAGGACACTGGAATGCCAGAAAATCACAGATTTTGAGTGCTTCTTCCTCAACACCACAAACATACACACACAGCCTGGGCTTGCTGGTAATGCTCAGCCTCTCCAGCACTCTCAGCAAAGTCCATGGCACACAGAGTGGAGCTCAGCAGCCTCCCTCACTCCAGCCGATAAGGGAAGGACAGCAATACCATCACATCTTCCTGGCAGTGTTACTGTGCAATTCCAGAGCTGGATCTTGGGGCAATTTTCTCTCTGTGTTGAAACATTCACAAGTTATTAATTTACTATATGCCCATCACTGTCCTGATTCTTTAGTGAAGAGTTCCCTAAGTCACTGTCCCTTTTTATAAGACTGTAACACTAGTACTTTACTGGTGGCAATGACTTTGGGTAGCCGTATTTGCAGAAATTTCACTTTCCTAGTCTACAGGCAGTACAGGTAACTGTCAGAAACGGCAGTCACTCCATCCTCTCCTGTTCGGCTCCGGTTCCCTGAACACAAGTCCCATTCCTATCTCCACTGACCGAAGCTAACCTCTTGGGCAGAGGTGCTGAGCTGAGCTCAAGGTGCAGCACTTGCACACAAGGCAGCTGCCCACCAGCGTGGCTCCTGCCTGCAGGTGCGGGCCCAATCACCCGCAGAGCCATGACCATAGGTAACACCTACATGCAGATATCTCACAGGTATATGCAAGCACCTGAATAAAAGCAATCAGGTGCTTCCTCAGCATCCTTCTTGGGAAATGGCTCAGGTCCTAAATTATCCTTATTCATGTTTGTGCAGCACCTAACAGAAGACAGACAAGAGGTACCATCCCAGAACAAATCATAACTGTCCCAGTAAGTACAACACCTATCCCAAAAAATCCACATTGCATGCTTGCAATATATGGCCTTGACTTGCCCCAAGAGAATAGTTGGGTGGGTAGAACGTGGATATCATGCTCCATCTTTCATCTCAGGGAGAAAAAGCATACCCTAAGCTCCAGCTGGGAGCACTGACAATTCCAGGTCTGCTGCCCTTATCTGCTACAAGATCTGCCAGCCAAAAGATGACACACATGCCTTGTTATGACAAATTGCTTAATTACAAGTTTGGCAATATGTAATACTTTGTATTTGCTATTATCATCAAAGCAGAACAAAATGAAAAAAGCATCCATTACCCTGAGAAAAAAGTCTACTGTTACCATAAATTTCTGATAAAGAAATGAAGTAGGTTCAAGTTTAATCACACCAGCAGTAAATCAAATATCAAATTTAAAACAACGAATTACAAAGAGCCTCCTCACAGTCACTTAGCGTTGATAAATTAGTAATGTAATATTAAATTATTCATATCTTTTTTTTTCCTTAGGACTATAATGATATACTGTACACAGCACTGATAATTTACTTAGGCTGAGTCCATTCATTTAATTATGCTGCTAAACTTGGTAGGCCAATTGGTCATCATGAGAGTTTCCAGGCAAGCTAATCACAAATATATAGAACATGTCCCTTATTGTCCCCAGCGGCTAAGTGCTAAAATGCTATTTAGTGCTCAGAAGGTTAATGTCCTGCTTATGTAAATTGTCCAATTTAACATTCAGCAGCAGTATCATAAATTCTGGCTCCAGGATTTCATTAAACGTATGTTCAAACTAGTTGACCTTAAAGGTTAACAAGCACAAGTTAAACAGGACAATTATTTAACTCGCTTCTTATCAAGAGACTGAAGCGCTCTAGCCATTTAATAGTTATGCATACTTCACAATTAGAATTCTTAAAAGGTCTCTGATAAAGCGGCAGGTCATGAATTTTCATAAGGATGTCAGATAATAACTATTTATCTGCACTTGTTTTTCTTTCTTATAAACTTAAACTTTGATCTTAACATTCAATTAGAAATGATTCCACAGAGAAAGACTAGGTGACTCAAGGAGCTTGTCTTCACATTAATTTGAATCTAAATTAAGCCTTAAAAACACTGCATCCATATTGTCTCCTACAGAAATTAATTCAGAAAGCAATCTATTCTTCATGCAAAACTCACTTCAGCTTTTCCGTGCTGGACGACCAAAAAAACCACTGAATGCCAAATTATTACATCAGGCTAGCCATTGCATTTTCATGTAAATCATACGGAAAAAAAAAATCTCCCTATACATCATGAAATCATTTGTATTATACACAATCAACTTGCTTCTTACTACGTTAACCAAAGATGAAGACAGGTTAGCCAAGACCATTTCTTCTTTACACAGCCCTATTTCTCACACAGCCTCTTTTCCTGAGGCTTTTGTGAAAAACGAACAGCAGCAGCTCCTGAAAG
>NW_009605778.1:0-10171 GCF_000690535.1 Cariama cristata | reverse complement strand
CCCCCAGCCACTGCTACCTATGGCAGCAGTGATGCATTGAGAGGAGCCCCTCTGCTGACATTTCGAGTCCCAAACTCACAACTACTAAATGCAACAGGATCAAGTCATAGCTTCAGGGATACATTAAAACAGTAAACATACACAAGAAATCTCAGGAGCTGACAGTAACTACATTCCAAGGAAGTTGTAAGAAACTTTTTTTTTTTCAAGCTCAGCTGTATGAGATGATTTTATTTTCATATAAAATAGCAACTACAAGTAGTCTTATATTTCTAAATCATGCAAATCCCACAGTATTTTAGAAAAAAAAAAAAAAGAGAGAGAAATCAAATTGTTATTTGAGAGAGAAAAAACTTTTCTCCTTTTTGAATATGCTTTCACCCAGCTTGTAAAATGAGAATTTTTTCAGTGCAAAATTTTACTCCTGAGGATGTCTTTTGCAAAGTAGGACCAATGGACACTTTGGAGCTAGAGTCCAATTTTTTCAGTAATGCCTAAAACACATGCAGGTCAGTTGGAGTAAGTCCATGAAGATGGGAAATTGACTGCACATTTTTCAGTATTTTATTTTAAAAGTTTCCTATCCTAAAAGAGATCAGAGCACTACACATTTTGGCAGTCAGGACAAATACTCCAGAGTAAAGTTACATCATATAAGCCTCGAGGGGAAGGGACTGAGATTCTGTAAGAGCTGCTACTTGCAGTACATTTAAACAGCCCAGGGAAGTACAATACATTTTAATTTTATGAAATTAGCAGATTACTTTGGTTTGGTCCATCAGAGTTTTGTTTCCTAAAAGCACTGTAATTTAATGATGGCAAAGCAGTAGATGATGAATACGGATTCCTCTTTCTAAAGGTTATTGAAAACCTTGAAGAAAGAAAATAATTTTCTAGCATCCTGAATGTGACAGCATTTTATGACCTCATGTGTGGCTCTTTCCAAACTTCATCTTTTGAATTCTGGCTTCAAATTCTTCCTGAAAGAGGACATAAATAAAGCTGAATGGCTAATGGACTAAAAACACTTATGATCAGGTTTTCATAACGAACATTATTAATGGCTTCCTTTGCACATACACTGACATATAGTGCAATACTCATTTCTAAAGTAAGATTTAGAGCCCTATTTGCAATAAAAAGCTAACAGATGCAAATAAAAAATGAGAGATTCCATTACATAGCTACATGCAATGGATTTCTATTAAGGATAAACAGAAATATTTTCTTCTAAAGGCAGAAAGAGCTTCCATAGAGCTTCATTAGAAACTCACACATGTATGTGAGGATCCACATTCATCTTCTCAGACAGATATAGGTATGTTTCTTTTATTGCTAAAAAACCTTTGGTCTGGTTTTAAGTAGTAATGTACACAAACATCGTACTTTGACTCCCTATAATTGTGAATCTTCACACCTTAAAAATCAGGTTGAGAAAGTCAATATTACCTCCAAACAATGAAAAAACCCACAAAAGCCAATAAAAAAACAAACCCCAAAATGAGTATATATCTCTCTGCCAGATTTCCAGTCTTTCTCCAAATTTACACACCCCCCCTTTTTTTCTTCTGAAAGGGCATTAATGAGACATCTAAACCCAGAAATGAAGACGGGCAACTGGAAAAATAACTGTTATACAAAATGCAGCTGCGTGTCTATTTACTTGTTAAGACCATCATAAACCGCCTACTCCAGCTCTTCACAAATCTGAGGCTAGCTAAATGTTTTTGTCCCAGTATTGAAAGCCAAGTTGTTCTTCCTGGTGCCATCATGGTACCCCCCCAGCAGCCACATTCCAGCAGAGCAAATGAAGCTCCTGCCAACATGGGGAGGCTCACTGGGACAGGAGCCAGAACAGCCCCATGAACCTGATTTACTCAACAGGACTCAATCTCAAAACAAAACCAAGAACAATTACAGAACTAACTGTTTTAGAAATTAAAAGTAAAGCTTATTCCTCTGACTTTGTGTTCTTTCAAGAATTTCCTTAGATTCGTTCCAAACATCCAAACTTATTGCAACAAAAGCAAACAACACTAAATCAAGCAATCCAGCTCCTCTATAGATTCAGGTAAGGTCTATAATGTTATTCTTTTCTCAAATACTTCATAAATAATGTGGTGATGAGGCTCAAATGAAACCTTAGGCAAATGACCAAAAGACCATACAACCCTGAAGTTGAAGGTTTTATAGACATCAAGTGTCCTCACTGTGCCCAGAGACACACGAATTGTTGAGCTAGGCAGGTGCTTGCAGAGAGGGTAAAAGCAGCAAAACCAATCCTATAAAAAACAGACCCGAGAAAAGCAAAGTAGACCCAAGCACCATTTGGTCTGAAACACAGCCAACAGCTACACAGGTTCAGCCAAGCCCCTTGCTGCAGTCAGTAACTTCATTTGCAGGAAAATTGCTCAGTGAATTCAGGCAGTTCATTTGCAATACTAATTTCTGTTGGGGCTGGAGAAGAAAAAAAAAAAAAAAAAGTGATTCAAGTTTAGTTAACACTACCATTCAGATGAAAGCTGAAGGAGTAATTTTACCATAACAGGTTTGTCCATTAGTAATTCCATCATGAAGGTAAATCACTAGAGGTTTGTAGGCAAGAAGATGAACTTAACAATCACTAGTAGTTATGGTTTTGCACAAGGAATAAAAATATGGTGTGAAATTCTATTCTTCCTGAACACAGTGGGAGATATGCCACCAACTTCAGGAGAACCAGAAGTTTATCCACTTATATTTTATTAAAGATGAAAGCCTCCTAAAACACTTTGAAAAATAATCCAAATGTTACCTGGGAGGCTGCCTGTTGTAAGAACATAGAGAGAAAAAAACTTGATGAAGACAGATTGCATGATCAATCTCTCCAGCACTCATCTTAACAGTATGGGCTTTCTTGCTTGATAAAGCTACCACTTCCTTCACTAAACCTATATAACACACTTCTCACTGGAGAACTTAGCTCCCTTTAAATATATTCCAGGCATGGTAAGACTCTTAATAGATCTCACCTTGTTTAAATGAGTCTTAACTACGGCTGTTAGCCAAGTTCTCATTCAGCTGAAGGAGTATTAGCCGGATTCACTGATTTGTAGATGATCTCCACTGTGAGGAGGAAGGAGTGGAGGAGGAGGAATTGAATTTTAGAAATAAATTACTTTGCAGCAATACATCTGAATGCAAAGTTTAGTTTCCTATGTTTAGAGTGTTCTTGTGACCTTACTACTTGCAAAGTTCAGGTTCTTAAAAATATACCATTATTTGAAAATCTGAGAGTATGATAGGAGACCAGTTGTAAACCAATTCCCATTGCACTTCAGCTGTCAGGAGAAAAAAAATAAAACTCAATCATTTTACAGAAGATTTGCTGATATAAGAATCACGGCTTTTCATCAGCACTCAGGTGCAAGTAGCACATCCCAGTTACAGCTGACGTGCCCACAACCTCATGTAGTCAGGCTTCATCAAGGCAATTACCTACATGCTTAGTAAGCACATGTTTCATGCTCACAAGTAATCATAGAGAGATTTCATGTACTGAGAGTTCACAGGTATGAGAGTCTTGCTGAATAGAGATTTAGAAGCTTTTTGAAGTTGGATTTTATTTATTTATTTATTTTTGTTGATTAGGGTAGGGTAACTTATGCAATCAGGTGCTACTGAAGGTAAGTGTATCAAAATCTGGTATTAAATGAAGTGTAAAAATAGATGTAGTCGCTGATCTTGTGCAAACAAGTTTGAAAGTAAAGGTCAAGTCTAGCTAAAAAACAGAACTTCCCTACCTTATAGCCAAATAAAATATATTATGAAAATTTTAAGTTAGTTTAGTATGAGGTCTTTCTTTAGCTCTTATAGCATTGTACAAGGGTATTACCTCATCCTCCTCAATTATCCCGGTATGGTTTTTGGCTAACCCTTCTGCATCTCTATTTTATAATAACTTTTATGGCTGATGTGAAATCACTGCAGTAAGGCTTCACCCAGTGTTGTGAAAACTGTTATAAAAATTAACAAAGTAGATTCAGGAAGATTTTACAATTTGAGGTAATAATTAGGCATATTTGAAAAAGATTCAGGTAACGAATAGATAAACCTTTTAAATAAAAATGTATATAAACTTACCTGAGACTATTCTGAAGTAATAAATGACTCATCTTTTAATTAATTACCTTAGAGAATTATCTTTGCAGTTTGTTGCATTATAACTGGTGAGACATTCCTATTGTCAGAATTTACAGGAATGGTCCCTGCACAACCCTCAGTGCATACAAGCTAAGTCACTGTTCTGGCACTTTTGTCACAACTGGGGTATTTTATTATAATTTGGGTATTAAACCTTTGAATTATCTTCTACTACAGATAGGCTCAAGCCAGAGTCCCTTCTGTGATTTCCAGAGAGCAGGAGACAACTCTCTAAGCTGACTCAAGTTTTCTGTTTCTTCATATTTGCGAGTTTGTTTTTATTCTCTTTTCCAACCATTACTGAGAATTCCTTAAAGTTATCAGATGTGATGAATATGGCTGACAATAATTTAAATGAAAAAAGAAGTATCCAAAGCCTTTTAGATTTGGATAGAATATTCATTGACTCTTTTGTTCTCCCATCTGCCCTCCTTTACAAGCCCTCAAACATTTTAAATCTCCTCAGGACATAAACATTTTTGGGCACAAGCTCTTTTTCTCATTTGCTCATTGTAACTCCAGATAACTCCTGTGATTCAGTTAATGATAAAATAGAGAAAATTTGACATGAATTCCTAAAATTCCAGTTACTAGTTCATGTTTTGAACTCGATTATGTCAGGTAATATATCACTACCATAACTCATTCCTATGAAATATAGGAATAAGAATGGTTATTGAGCCTGAATGAATGAATGGAATTAGTGAAGAAGAAACAGGGGAATTTAAGATTCAGCTACCAGGTACGTTAAGCCATTTTATCTCTTTTTCATTTTCTCACATTGATGTGGGAGAAAATAATAATTGCTCTTCAACATGACATATAAACTTATATATCTCTTAAAGCAGGAAGCTGTATTTCAAATGGCACCATGGTATTGGCTGACAGCTAATATATAATTATCAATAACTACAAGCAGAATAAATGTGTCAAATAATGCGGATAGTTGCAAACTCAAGCACTTGAAGTTAGGAAAACAGATTCAAGATTACCCAGCATTATTCCATGCATACACAATTTGATAACCTGCGACATTTAATAGGCAAAATTTCACAATTTATTTTCAGCATCATTTTTGAGTCCATGACTCCAAGCCTCAGAACTGAATCCCCCCACCCCCCCCTTTTTTTTTTTAATGTACACGAGAGTTCTTCTGAGCTTTTCTATGGTTTTCATTGCTTAGGTAGCTAACAGTTGCGCAAGTATTCAGCTAAGTCTAAAAGCACGCATTTATGTTCACAAATACAGGCATAAAGGTTTGAAAATGTTGTATTTACCCCTCTGTGTCTCCATCCTAAAAATATTTAAGATTTGCTCCACTGGTGGTTGTGAGGCTCAGGGGCCAAATGAATTCCCATGGAAAGAAACAAGAAGTTTCCACCTGACCTTGCTGGGAGCTGGGCTAGAACTTTCACGAGGCAAAACATTTGCAGAGGACCACGTAGTATTTTATTATGATTTATTAAATGTCAGTTTATATGAGTTTTATTGAATACAAGATTAGTGCAGTAGTTATTATATGACAGCATGGTATTCTGTGATTTACTCATTAACTGCTCTTCCTTCTTCATCTGCAAATACCCTGCAGCATTGGGGGTAAAACATGGCATCAGCTAAACCAAAGAAATGGAAATGAGAATACATGTGTTTAAATTTTGGGGCACTGAAGAGCTTTATCATGCTTATCTTCTATCTGGTGTTATTGATCTCTTTTAGTGTGGGAATCAGGCTGTGAATATGACCTACAAAAGTGGCAAAGATTTTGAACTTTATTATACTGGCTTGGGATTCAGCCTTCATTCGAACTGAAAGGGCAATTGTTCAGGGGAATATGTGTAAGTCAAGGCAATTTGTTCACTAAGTGAAGAGGAAGAGAGTGGTAGCAGCCATAGGGGAAAGCTTGAAAAGAAAACACTGCCAGACAGATCAGAAATACCGAGCTGTTCAGTTGGGATAATAAGGGATCAATACTTGGGAAGCTGAGGATAATGCCACAGAAACGTATGAGGGATGCTACAAAGCTCAATTCTCAGGGATGCCAATAACAATTTCCAGCACAGAACAAGGGGTTATATTAGAAATTATCACAACTGTATTATTTTTTCATTTCTATTTATTGAAATTTAAGCATGAAGAACTCGATCCAAAGGCCATTGGAGGCAGTGTGTCTCTGCATTACTTCCACACCTATTCAACTAAGTCAAAACTGGACTCCTGTCTTTAAGGCTCTCAGTGGCCTCTGCCCAGGATATCTGAGAGGCTACACTCTGGGATGAAGATCACAGCTGATAACTACAGCATGATGGAACTTTTTAGAGTAAGGATAATTCTGTCCGCACAGGCAAGAGTACATTTGCGCAGAACGAGACCAGTCTGTGGAGCACCTTCCCACAAGAACTAAGGATAATACAAAACTTTACTACCTTGTTTAAGCACGAGGTACGTTTCTCTGACCTTGCTTTCTTTTATACAAACCCACTGCACATTTGGGCTCATGTCTGCGCATTTGTGTTGAAATGCATCATGCAAACTTCTTTCCTGGAGACAAACTGACAACGGACCTATGGCAGACATCGATCACTTTGCTTAGCATAATGCTGGAATCTACGCGTTCATTGTAACTCTAGAAGAGACCAAGACAGAAAGGAGCTCTACCACTCCAAAGAGAAATGAAAGGGACGTTTTGTCTTCATTTTGCTGCTATTTTTGTAATGAGGAATATACAGTAACTACTTCAACTGGGCTGTATCCCAGTATTGTTGATATATAAACTATAAGCCAAAAAAAAAATAACACATTTAAAATCTTAGAAAAAAATGTTAGGATGGCAAATCCCTGTGCCATCTTCTTTACAGCTTTTTTTCACACATTGGCTCTGCTGCATTCACCGATTAAAGTTTTGTGCACTGTCTCATTAGCCATGGTTTTACTACAGATCTGTACATGCAGAATGCCAGCTTGTGCCTCTGCTGCTCTTCAGATGCTACTGACAATGACAAACGGGGAGGTAACTGCTGCTTTGTTTGGATTGGACAGATTTTGTAGGGTGGTTGTATCTCCAGCGTTCCTCAGACCACAATTTCAACACAGAAAAACATTCAGGCCAGAGTGATGGGAGACAATGACAGTAATTTGAAATGAGGTTTGGCAACAAATTTGCTGAGAAACGCTTCAGGATAATGCTTGTGGAGAGAAGTATGCTATCAGAGATGTGACTTGTTAGTTCAGTCTCAGGGAGTAAGGTCCAGACCCATCATTTATTGGAACACATTACAGGACTTAATCTGAAGATTCTGACATACTTCCAAGACGAATATGCTACGAAGACTAAGACCTGTTCAATAAGGTGTGTGTACTAGGAATTGAGGACTGTAATTGCCATACTGGAGCAGCTTTTTGTCTATGCAGTTTAATAACCTTCTCCTAGCAGTGTCCCTTCTGACACAACATGATTCAGAGATGAATCATGCCAAGCAAACAGTAAGTGGCTTTATCATTGCATAGCAGACTTGACCAAATGGTTAGCGCTTATTGTTGGCAGACACTCTAGGATTTGAGCCCTACAGTGTAAAACATTAGCAATTATGTCTCCTGTAAAGCTTGGGCCTGTTCATTAAACATCATGAGGATGTTTATGGTTTCCTTCTGACAGGAGAAGTCCAAATTTTTCAGCACAGGGTTTCTCTTTGCTTGTAACAATGAATTAGACTGAAATTCTTTCCACATAGCTCCGCTCTGCAGGACAGCTTATGATAGAAACAGTAAGTCCCATACCGTTTGTCCCTAGTCAGCACTTAACCAAGACACAGACATTTAGCCTTTATAATAATTTCTTGTGAAACAGTTTCCCCAGCCAGGTAATAATTTCTGTCACTCTATTCTGATCTCTCTCCAACTTCTAATTTTTCCACCTGATACTAAGGTAGCAAAAGGAATTTGCTATCTTGGGTGCCACCAACATCATCAGGAAAAAAACATGGAACGACAGAAGTACAAAGTCATGCGTCACTGACTTTGCATGTTAGTAACAACAAATGAAATATTTACAAAAATACAGGATGTAGAAATAAAATACCATTTTAAAGATTTTAAAACCTGCATAATACTGAAGAATACGCTACACGTAACATTTTTCTCCTGTAGTAATTTTTTTCTGAGGCACCATCATATGACATTGAGCTTTAAAAAACAACTAAGTTATCTTAAAATCAAATCACCAGTCTGAGATCATGAATATCTAGGTATAGCATTGCCTTGCACCTCACTTACAATATGAGCCACCATTCCTTATTTTAATACATGTTTACGTATACAGGCTTTCGAAGGTGTCAGTGAAGGTGCATAGGAGTGCAGTATTTCATTCATATGGTCATGCCTAATGAGTACGACCTAAGACAGCAAGTGTTTTGGGCAAATCTTCTCGGATACATTACTAGCTATACTCTCATCTATAAAGACACTTTTCAATGTCTGAGGTTATTTGCACTAGACCTTTAGGGCTCCAAGGAATCCTGGAGCTTCTGCCTACCACCATATTTAATTGTTACAATAACAGCAGTTCTTGCTAACTAACTTTTGTTTGTTTAGTTTACAGTGATTTAAGTAAGAAGTTGCCTAAGAAGATTTGCATCTTTTATAGTTTTGATGTTCTAGGTGGTGCTTCTTTCAAGATGTACTTCTTACAGATGCACCAAATTGAGTAATTGGATGTCCAGTAGTGTTACAGTCTGGTCTTAAAATCTCTGTCTATTTACTGGTTATAAAGGGACAGAAATTTAGTGTTACTAAGGTAAGAAATTCTCTAATCTAAGGTAAGAGATAATTTTTTCCTACACATGGTGGATAGTCTGCTCTTCTGAACACTCAGTGCTAGAAACAAATACTACCATTAAGAGAAAGGAATTTTAGTACATCAACTGAACAGGAGTTTGCAAAAGTTTCTAGCATCCTAAACTCTTACTGTGAAAAATTTGTGAAAGAATGTAAAGCATAGTCAGTGATCCAGGACTTAAAACACGTATGTTAAGCATTAGGTTAGTGTAGTTTGGGTGGATACAGTAATATTCATGTGGAAGTTAACAACTCAGCCCATCCCAGAGGAGACCCACAGTGCAACATGTCATTTCAGACACACAGAAGAAAAGCAGAATTGTTTACAAAGGGTCCACCACCTACCCACCTATCCAAGGCCTGTGTACATTTTGGGTGTCCAAGGAGGTTTGAGTTCATCCCTTCTACAGATATTAGCTAGTGCAGACAAACTTTAAAGATTGAGAGCACCCTCCCATGAGGATCCTCAGAGGACGTCTCTAGTGTAGAAAAAAATGTATTCAAAACAGTATGGGGCATCAGTGTGAAAATGGTAAATGTTTAAGAGGATGTAGTAAATGTTCACTTGTCTATTTTTTCTTTTTTTTTTTTTTTAATTTGACTGAGTGAAAAGCCAACAAAAGATAATTTCAGTTATTCATTCCTTCTCATGTTAAAAACTGTCCTCCTTTTGGGCCTTGAAGCAACGTTTGAAAGCATGACATCAGCACTGTGAAGATGAAACTTAAAATTCTTCTTCTCACCATGTAACCTACAGTAAATACAACATGAACTTATTTTTATCCTTGCCACGTTCACTGTGGCTCCCCAAAGTGCCAAAGGAAGAGACCAACCAGCCTGAGCTTTGCTGGGTTTGAGCTTTTGCTGGAGTACTCTCCATGCTTTGGCTGAGACAGGCTTTCTCAACATAGAAAACAGGAGGCCATGTATCAGTGTCTGGGCAGTGGTGACCCCCAGACGGCATGTTGAAGGCCATAACCACCCGAGCAGGAGAGGCCCTCAGGGTCTCACTGGGCTTTGCCCACTGCTGGAAAAAGCAGCAGCCCAGTGCCTGAGACCCACGGACCTCCCTGGGCCTGAGGGAAAGGAGAAGCCCAGGTACGCCTCTCTGCTTTACTTATTTTCTTCATTTCTGTCACTTGTTCAGTGAAAAAAACTC
>NW_009605777.1:0-28966 GCF_000690535.1 Cariama cristata | reverse complement strand
TCTCTGCCTCCTCATGTGGCGCTTTTCACCCAGGCCCCAACATCTTTCTTACTGGGGCTCTTCAGGAGAGGAGAGAGCAGTTTTTGTTCTCTCCAGTCTTCACATTGTGCAACCTGCTGACTCCAACTCTCCAGTCTTTGGGGAATGCTACAGGATTCTCCCCTTTAAAGTACCTCAGGAAAGGAAATCTTTCCAGGCAGTAAAGGCATCACCAAGTCTGGTCACCACAGGTGACTTCATGAAAACATCTCGGTTCCTACCGCTCAGCTGGCGTTCAGCAAGTCATGGTCCCCCGCTGGAGTCCGATGGGTCCCATAACACAGTGTAGGAACACGCTGGGAACCTTCCTGGCTCTGCCACCTCTGTGAAATGGCCTCTCCCGCCCAAGGCTGCAGCTGCACACGGGGGGGGCAGGGCCCTGGGAGAGGTCTGCTCCCCATCACCTCGCGGAGCCTCCTCAGGTCCCCGAGACACGCAGGAGCTGGTGGCTCCCTTGCAGCAGAGACACCCGCGATTTTATCAGCTGGAGGGTGTGAATGCAAGATGGAAAACCTCCAATGCTAAATTGAGGACCAAAGTGATCCCAGTCTGGACACAAGGGAAACACTGAGATGCCTCCTATTTACCTCTACTATTGATCTTTTCCCCAGTCACAGCGGAGAGTAAACAAGCCTTTTGTCCAAATTAAACCTTTTCTTCGGAACAAAAATTGATCATAAAATTCACACATTTTCTTGGGCAAAACAAGGTTAAATCTGGATTTTTGTGACACTGGAGTGTTTTTTCTCAGCCTGGACCTCTGCAGAGCTGTCTGGTCTGTCCAGTTTGGGACCAGTGACACGGTTAACACTTGCCCTTAGAGTGAGAAGAGACTCATGTGCTCAGATCCAGATATCACTGAAAAGTACATCTCATATGGGGAAAAGTGACACTCTCAAGCAAGATAAAAAATAGTTGTTTACTCAGTCAGACCTCAGTGTGTGAAAAACGCGCTCTGAGTCCTCACAATGTTTGGATTTTTTGCTAAAAGCCACAGAAAAAACATGCAAGCATGCTGCTGCCAGGGCTTTCTGTACAGGTGCACTGGTGGCTGTTCAAAAAGTGGGCACCGTTGGAATTAATGCTGTCAAATGAAAAGAAACAGACAGAGACATCATCCCAAGCCAAAAAAGCATTGACCACAACTCAGTGCTCCTGCATACGCAGAGCTGCGGGACAGCTTGCAGGGTTTGCTGTGCCTGCTGCTCCGACCTCAACAGAGCTGCAAACGTGATGGGAGAATTCACAAGAGGATCCATACTGTTGCATTCAAACAAGGAATGAAATCAGGTATTATTTGTTTTTCCTACACACACACAAAAAAAATCTCATTTCCAAGCTATTACTGGAAACAGTAGTGGGTTCTGAGAAAAAAAAAAGACAGAACAAAAAGCTTCTTTGCTAACATGAGTAATGTTTTTCGGCGTTTGTAATGAAGTTAAGCTACTGATCATTTCTCTATCTAGAAAAGAGTAATTTCCACTGAAGAAGTGCAGGGAGCAGCATTTCAACACACAGCAATTCATCAACGTCACTAACATGCTCTTGCTTCTCTGCTCATCTCCGAACCCCCTTCCTTTGCCTTCCTTTATCGCACAGATAAAACGTGCTAAATCCTTATTCTCCAGCTGATGTAAAACGCGTTGGGGTTGTGTTTCTCGGGCAGAAAAACTTCTGCGAGGCGGCAGGAAGGAGAGGGCAGAGAGGGAGATCCAGGCCCTTGCTAGACTGCCTGCTGCTGCGATGAGCGGGCTCCTCACTGCATCGCCCAGCCTCCACGGTGGTCCCAAGAGCCTCAGAAATATGCTCACCGCTACAAACTCCTCTCGGCTTTCCCTGGAGAAGGCATACTGAGACATCATGAGAACAAAAGCCTTTGCTTGAGCATTTAAGTCTAAAAACTGTTTTTGAAGGATTCCACCTAAGTGAGTCAGCCAAGACTAACAAGCCTGTGGCATAAGGAAGGCTGGAGTTTCTGATTCCCAGCCCCTTATGTCTATTTTTAGCTCTGAAATCAGATAAACAATAAAAATAAAAAACAACCAAACACAGAACCTGCTGAAAAATAGCAGTTGTGTACTTTTGGCTTTCTTCTGCAGGTAGCTAGCTTTAATTAATAATAACAACAACAAAAATTAAAATTGAAAGACATAGAGAGAATAAATGAGTGATTAACTGGTTTTGCAGGCTTGGTATCTGGGTGGTTAGGAAAACTTTACATTTTCACATCACGCTCCTGAAGAGTGACTGTCCACCCAAAAGCAGGTGCTGGTCTCTCTTTTCAGATGCCTCTTAACTCTTGATGTAACTACACTAGTTTTCATGAAGCAGTAAGGGTAGCAGCCTGCTTGTTCTTTTTAAGTTTATTTTAACCCATCCAGCAGCATGATGAAAACTTCTGAGTTCCCAGTAAATTACAGTAAAGGCAAAACAAAATAATTTGAGATTCATCAAGCTGAAGGCTTGACATTTTTATTCTGAATTTTAGGCTGACAATCCTTAGCAGATCTTGCCCTCAGTAATAAGATCACCTTTGGATAACCAAGAACCAGTTTTCAGTAGTTCAAAAACAAGAGAAAGAGAGAAAAAATTGTGGTTTTATTGTCGAACTTACATAGGAAGTACAGGAAAGCATATTCCTGGGCAACAAATTGGCCCAAAACAATGATAAAACAATGATAAAATGAATAAACAAATATTTGCAAAATTTCAGTGGAAAATAGACTTTTTCATACATATCTAATTAGGTTAGTCTATTTTACCATGTATTCTGTGGAAAAAAAAATATTTGATCACACTGTAAAAAAATGTGTCATAATACAAACGTATCAAGAAGCTTAATCTTCATATTCTTTAATTTTTTAATGTTTGATTATTTTAGGGTTTTGAGCATGAGAGAGTGAAACTAACTTTTTATCTTAGTTATAGTTTAGTAGTGCCCAAAGTGCATTGGAGGGCATAAAAACACAGCAGGATGCAAACATTTATTTTACACTATCTTGCTTTTAAGACTTTACAGAGCACCCAGAAATGGCTGGTTGCCTTTTTTCATTGCAGAATAATAGTAGCATCTGTAGAGGCTAGAACAGGGCCATAATGAATCACCTTGAAACTGGACAACAGCATGGATTTCATTCTAGAAAAAAACTCAGAGACATATTTTGATGGCTTAGAGGACAACCTGAAGTAGCCCAGAGACAATGTTTTTATAGACTTTATTATCTTTCAGACTTGACCTAAAAGCTCCATAAGAAGCAAAGTTATTTAAAATAATTTTATTTTTAAGTTATATCCATAAACTATAACTTTGTCACAGGCTGTGGCAAAGTGACAAGTAGTACTGTTAGCACTGTCATTGCTAAATGTTTTGTAAAATGAGACAACTCCTCATTTTAATACCAGCACCTGAGTCCATCTATTAAAACTAAACCCTAAAGTGAAAAAAAAAATAACCACAAGCTTTGAAGTGAGTGATTAATTCATTTGGGCAATTTCCTGGAAATCAGGATAATCGACATAGAGTAACTTTTTTCAAAATACATGTTTTGAAAAAAAGGTAAATTTTTAACTGCTAAAATTATATGTATAGATACTAAGAAATCAAAACTTAAGACATTTGCAGCTTTTAAGGAGCAATTGATTGAATGTATAGAAATGAGAGCAGCAGAGGTCCATAAAGGCATCTTACAAAGTATTCCTTACACATTTTTAGGGGTTTTGTAACAAGCCTTTGGGATTCTCTCTCTTCAGAACATCTTTTCTGTTAAGTTCTGCCAGAGGGTTCAGGCTTCAGGGAACCAGCGTTGCCATCCGGGTCTGTAGGATTCTTTCCCACGAAAGACGTTTAAAGAAAACAATTGCCAGCAATAGCGAGACATTTGCTGTCTCTGATCAAAGCGGTTTCTCAAGGCCAGGCACGATTTGCTGACCTACT
This sequence comes from Cariama cristata, assembly GCF_000690535.1. Classification (NCBI taxonomy): domain Eukaryota; kingdom Metazoa; phylum Chordata; class Aves; order Cariamiformes; family Cariamidae; genus Cariama; species Cariama cristata. The sequence goes on along the minus strand of NW_009605777.1, from coordinate 24,993 downwards.
TCGGACAAGGATTTATTCCGACATCCCAGGCTACAATCCACCCCCTCCGAGGCTGCCGGGAGAGCCCAACATGCAACTGCTGATGGGACAGTGATTAATTTGATTGTCACCAGCACCGCTCTGAACATCAGGCTTGTTCAGGAGGCACATAAAAGGAAACTCAGTACAGTCACTTGTGTTTTGCTGCTAAGAGAGCAACAGAAGCAGAAAAACAAATCCCAGGACTATTTAAGACTTCAGCCAGCTGAAAACAAGGCCAGTCTCTCCAGCACAGCAGTGTTGTTTGTACTGGTTTGCTGTCACTGGGTGAGTATGGGATGATACAACTGGCCTGGGGAGGATCACTGATTATATATGGTTGCTACCTCAGTAGGTGTGAAGCCATCATACCTCACACAGCGCACCAAAAAGACAGTGAGTGTCATCAACAACAGGAGTGTGTCATGGAGGTGTCCTTCTGCCCCACCAGTCAACCACGTGGTTGGTCAAACCGCTTTGACTATTTACGCTGGTAGACACCATGAAGGTGCACTGCAGAGTCACGTGGCAAAACCAGCAGGTTGCAAAGTGGGAGTTTTCAGATTATGATGAGCTACACTCTGCGTACATCAGCCGGACTCCATGACCTAGGCAAGAAAACCTATGAGTCAAATGGTCAGCCACTGTAAACTGGAAGTGATTTCCCTTACTATTTACAGAGATGTGCACGTGAAATTATTACAGGACTGCAACTACTTTGTGGCAACCACAATGACAGTAGAAGGAATACTGCTATAATTTCTAATATCTAATACAGGCATTCATGATATTGAATCACAGGACTCAATTACTTATTATCTTGCTCCTTCCATTATGATTTCAAGCCATTCCAAAAAGACTGTGCAATGTTGCAAAGTCATCTCTCCAAATAATTTACCAGTAATGTTTTTCTTTTGCACATCACTGCTCAAACTGGAATGTGATGGAGACATGTTTCCACCATTTTGTACCTTCTAACTTTGTAGCACGAAGCTGCTTGTCCACAGACATATCTGAAGGTGTGCGCTGGTTTTGGCTGGGGTAGAGTTAATTTTGTTCACAGTAGGTGGTACAGGGCTATGTTTTGGATTTGTGCTGAAAACAGTGTTGATAATGCAGAGATATTTTTGTAATTGCTGAGCAGTGCTTACACAGAGTAAAGGCCTTTTCTTCTCCTCACCCCACCCCACCAACAAGGAGGCTGGGGGTGCACAAGGAGTTGGGAGGAGACACAGCCGGGACAGCTGACCCCAATGACCAAAGGGATATTCCATACCATATGATGTCATGGTCAGCAATAAAAGCTGGGGGAAGAAGAAAGCCGGGGACATTGAGAGTTAACGGCATTTGTCTTCCCAAGTAACCATTATGCGTGATGGAGCCCTGCTTTCCTGGAGATGGCTGAACACCGGCCTGCCCATGGGAAGTGGTGAATGAATTCCTTGTTTTGCTTTGCTTCTGTGCGCGGCTGTTGCTTTAGCTATTAAACTGTCTTTATCTCGACCCATGTGTTTCCTCACTTTTACCCTTCTGATTCCCTTGCCCATCCCACCAGAGCGGAGCAAGTGAGCAGCTGTGTCGTGCTTAGTTGCTGGCTGGGGTTAAACCATGACAAGGAGGTGTCATGCAGGAAGTAAGATGAGGTTTCAAGACCCTATGCTGAGGAATGAAGGACTCCTAAAACCATGCCTATCCAAATCCCAAGATGATACAGTCACATGTGCAGTAAATGCCCCTCCTATAGAACAATCAGGCAACATTATTCATGTTTCAGCTGAAGTTGAAAAAAACAGCTGAGTAGCGAAGTGTTCAGGATAAAATGTACTCCAGTGGCACCTACTTGGAGTGCTCACTGAGCAAAGGTGTAAGCCTAGTCCTTTGGGTAAAACCTAGTCTGTGGCAGAGTTTTAGGCCAGAGGGTGTATTCAAGATAAAAATTGGAAATAGCGCAAGAAGTTTTGAAAATTATACTGAATTACACATTCTTACAACAAATACAGAAGTGATATTTTTGCCAGGGATTATTTCAGCCAACAGGAAAAAATGAAGAAATAATATCATGTTTTAATGACAATACTTGAAAGGAGGAAACATGAAATCTAGTCTAATCTAGTCTAATTTGTTTAAGATTGGGATTAATTTCAAGTGTATGAACATATATGTGCCTGTGATAGAGCTAGTCAAATCACTTGCCTTTTTTCTTGTACCTCTGAATGGGAATTGTCTGCAATTGTTTGCAGGTAAGGAGAGGCTGATTGTTTACCTCACTGGTTCAGATAAGGATTTGGCTTCCTCTTGAAATTCAAAGGGGAAAATGTACTGCTGCTCTTGGCAAATTCTTATCAGAAGTCAAAAATTATTTTCCAAGTAGTGATTTTTAGGGTTCTTCTCCCTGGAAATCTTGGGTTTCTCAAGAAGCAATGCTTATACAAGCAATGATGTCCTGAACAAAGACTCTTTTAACAGTTGGAGAATGTAAGTTCTCCAGCCATTATTCATTCTATTAAACAGAATTTGGAATTTATAGAAGCTCCATCTCCCCTGGCTGGCAGTTTCCTTATTACAAATTAATTCCCTGCCAAAAATGGTTTGTTTTTATCTGATGATCCAAAGCAGTTCCTTTGATAGAACAGTAAAAGAATTTAATCATTTATTTATTAAAGTAACCCACAGTTTGGAAGAAGAAAAAGATGTAGGCAACTGGTTTCTTGTGAGACTTCAAAGATGAAGTACATTGTTATAATAACCAGATACTTGGAGTTTGCTCAAGTTGATACTATTTATACATTAAGATCTAATTAAATCTTTTCATTTTAAAGAAAATCTGTTGGCTGATTTCCCAAAAGCATGTAAGACTCCTATGGACAAACCAGGTAGCAGGAATCCTTCCAAGTTTTTTCCTTACAGCAGTATCATTTGTGGAATGCAAACCTAGCTGTAGGAAAATATTCACAGCTCAAAGTTACAGTCAGTGTCCAGTAATATATAACCATAAATATGATATTAGATGTAAGCTTAAAGGTGTGCATTACCTCCCTGATATTATTTATTTATGCATGTGGTGTTATGTTTGTGCTCTGTCAAGCAGAGTTTGGTAGTGATGCAATGTGGACTTTTTCCAAAGTCTGAATACCTCCCTAACTCCAATAAACAGTCTTACATTTTCCTACAGTCTGGTATCCCCCACAAAACAGTTATTGAATATGACCTGCCTCCAATTAACATGTCGCTCTGAATCACAGTCTCACAGTAAGAATTCAGTGAGCTCAGTTTTTATGGAGCTGAAGCCATCCTGCAGACAACACTGAGATTTGGCCAGCATAAAAGTGGGCAACGAAGGCTAGAGTGGAATTTAGTATTTCACATTACTGCCATCTCCTATAACATAGGAATCAAAGACCAGAAACAAAACTTTCTGAGTGGACTGCTAATTCCCAGAGTACTGATAAGGGATCCAAACTAATCACTTGCACAGTGATTCATTAGTTTCATTAGTTATATGAGAAATGTAAAATACACTCAGACATCTGATGGTTGGAATGAACCAATAAGGCAATCCCCATTTCTCTTCAGTCTTAAAATGATTTGGCAGTGGTCTACATCTTGGTCTATTTTCAAGAGATTAGAATCATAGAGAAATGGAGCAGACACATAATTAAACTATTTCCTTTTTTACATCATTTTCAGTTCCTAACCTCCTTCTGCATCTGTCTTTACTGCATAATATTATAATGCTCATTCTCCTACGTATTTCCTTCTTTCTGGCACATGAAGTCCCTTTAATCCAGGCTCCATCCCATGGTAACTTTCTAATACTTTTCTCAGTACAGTTAAGCTAATGAGAGTTTCACTGCACTTCATGCAATGATCTGTTTCACAAGCAGCGTCCTATCTTCAGCTACAGGTATTTTAATAATGACCAGATAAGTGCCCGCTACAGAGAAGTTCCCACAACATGGGTGACAGACATTCCAAGCACCCACAAGCACATTTCTGCTGTCTGGGAAATACTCCTAAGTTTGAAAACCCTAGGGTTACAGTAAAAACTGTCAGATCATATAAAATGAAATTGCTCCCGTTATGATAAATCTAAGTTGTGTGCACATTTGTTGTTAAAACAAGGATTGAATCATTTAGCCTAGCCTCAAAAGATTTCCTGCAATACCGGCACACCATTGCTCTATGGAAAGTTTACAGAGCCATTATTTTCTTGGTCTTTTTCTAAATACATTGCAAAACAAAAATACTCCACAAATCACTCTCATCCAGCATGTCCTCCACAAAGCCAATTCACCTGAAGTGTTCAAATTGCTGTCAATAGGAAGCAATGACGATGTACTGCAAAACTCCAAGGAACTATAACCAGATAAGAGCTTCTTTTAGTGGGTACAAGCAACTGAGGAACTGTAGTAGCAGTCTGTAATAATTGTCACTTCTGATCACCATGGGAACCAAACAGAGGTCTACTTTGCAGAAAACAGATCAGCAGTGACTCACCGACTGCTTGGGAAGCATGATTATTGAGAATCACTGGACTTGTGTGGGTGACCGGGAACAATACGCTAGTGATGCCATTTCAACCATAGTCCGATACAGCATAGACTCCCTTGCTAGACATGCAGGCTGAAATTAAGTAAATCAGTGCTTTGCTTCTGTGTTCATTAAAGACAAATTTCACTTTCATGTTTTTCTACAGCTTCAGCCTTGTGTGGACCCTTTGCTAGGAGAGGATTTCACTTCTAATGAATGAAGTCCTAACTGAGCTTGCACTGGGCTTTTCCAGGTCTTCTGCAACCCTCCTAGTGACAGAATCAACCCTTGAGCGACACAGAGGTTTAAAGCTATGACACATCCTCTGAACTACTCTGTGATATGGATGGCACACAGGAGATGGGCAGTATCTCTGTCTGGACTACGCAGATACTAAGAAGTCGGGTCCTTTCAACTAAGCTCCAGGTTATGCATTAAGAAGAAAGCAAAATAAATGTACTGTCTCATCAGTGTAATTTAAAGGAGCAGCTGTCTTCAAGGTGAAATAGTTTGTACTACTAGACCCAAATTTGCAATCCAACAAGTTATTTGGATTGTTTTTTGTCTAATCACAAACTGTAGTTTCAATCCTATGCTTTGATACTCCAGAATTTTTCAAGATTCAACTGTCTGAGTTATGTGAATTCAAGCACAATATTTCTGGACTGTAAAAGAATCTCAAATCAGAGAGTCTGAGATTATAAAGCCTTAATCCACTGTCTTTGCTAAACTATTTTCACTGGCTCTTCAGCTCTGGCTGAAGAAAGAGTGACAACTGCAAAGGAAATGGTATTACAGCCTCAACATTTAAATGTTTCTTCTTTACAAATGGTAATTCATGATATTTTGACAAAAGCAAAGTATATTCCTTAATAATAACTCTGCCATTCAATGGTTCCTTGTGTTCTGTTCTCAATTCTCACATTGAACCATCATTTGAGTGCCTAAATATCCTCCAAGGACACCGTCAAATGCACAGCTGGCAGCTGGCATATAGGGTTTCTTTTGTGTTCCTCCTCCTAACAGAAATATCCATAGATTGTAAGTTTTGAAAGAGCAGATATACTCATTTCTCCATGAAATGTCATGTGCTTTCATTAACAAAGGCTTAAGAAATGCTGCTCACCATAGAGGAATTTTGATGAGCAGAAAATCAGTTCCCTAAGTGGAATTTGGCCAAGACAGAATACAGTGTCCTGTCACACAGTTGCTAGATCTGTGGGTCCTTGGGAAAACAAGAGTCTGCAAATCTAAGACAAGGGCATGGACCCAGCTCTTCAGTTTGATGAGCACAGGCCCCCATTGCATAAACAAATATGTAACTACTGCAGAGGCTCCAGTTCATGATACTGAAACATCTGTCAGTTGATCAGTAAGCTTTTGAGATGAAAAGATGCAGAGGAGCAAAAATATTAAGAAACCACCATAACTCCCCCACATTCAGAGGATGAATCATTAAGAGGCCAATTCTGCAAAATGCTCCACATTTCTTTGCAGCTCTGCATAGGGAAAATTAAGCAATGATGTAAAACAAGAAAAAGTACCCTCTGCAACTGTCCCACCACCAACTACTAGGAGCTATTCATTAAAGATCACCTCTTTCTTTCCTCAGCCCACACATGTGGGTTCAGATGTCAGCAATGTTCAAATTTAGCCCTGTCCCCCTTTTTGACAATTCTTCCCAGCAACTGAAGGATAGAAGTGGACAAATAACCGGGGAGATGACTGGCATCTGTTGTTGGCTTTTCAAGCACTAGCTGAACTACAATGTATCCTAGGATGACTGGTGGTTTTTCTGCTTTGGGAAACGTAATCATGATCAGGTCAGGCATGGGCCTAATTGCTTTGTACTAAATAAACTTGTGCTGTGCAAACCATTTAGAACATTTGTGGAACACGTGATGTGGAAACTATACCCTTATGCTATGGTAAGCACGTGGGAAGCAAACCTGCATGTCTATTACTCAGTGCTATTTGAGTTCTTATCAGCTTGGCTTGCAAGAACAAGACTTTGCAGATGTAATCTACAGACGTTCATTCATACTGAGATATTTTAACACCACCTCTTAATCGTCAAGCTTATTTCATCTCAGTTCGAGGTTGAAAGGGTCAAGAATGAGATGCATGTTCCTCTTCAGGAGCTGGAAGCCTGAAATCGTTGATAACCCAGGTAGCAGATTTCTAGAGAATAGCAGTAAATAAAGTCACAAATACTTAAAAGAGGAACATTTTTGAATACTTCTTTTTACAGGACTCACACCAAATGAACTACCAATTATTTTAAAGCCAGAGCTGAAAGTTACTGGAAATCATAGTAAATGGTTGTTCATTGGTCTAAATAGATATTGGTGAAATGGGCAGGAATTTCATGGTTCACTTCATCAAGTCCAAATTTTCTGTTTTGCCTTTTTCTTTTAATTTTAAAAGTGGTCATTAATCTACAGTAATACATTAATGTGGTGTAGGTTGGGGTATTCTTTGTTTATTTGTTTGTTAAAGTATATGGCATATCATGTCCTATTAAAAAAGTTTGACTAAAGAATTATGCAAAAGACTTTAATAATTTAAATTCTTGTTTAGCTATATGGAAATGTACAATCTGTTTTATGTTCTGTGGGAAACCTACAGTTGCTATAAACTTAATGAATTTTAAAACCTCCTATACATAATTTAATACAAAAATTTGCTAAAGTAATAATAACACTCATTCTGTTACAATTTGCCATAGTGGAGATGCTTAGAGATGAGTCAGGGATACAAAACTCTAATAGTGATAAAAACCCTCCACAGTTCAGGAGGATGTAGCACTGCAATTTAGTCCTGCTATCTCTGAAAATACTATCACTTCATCCTTATGCAAGGAAATGTCATTATAATATTACATAGAATGGAAGACATAACATAATAGTTTGGTTCATTAGTATTTTTTTCCATGTAATGCTTTGTAAAAGAGATAAAGCTGAAGAAAATAAAAACAGACATGTAAATATTACGATGAAGTACATTGTTCTTATTTAAATAAATTTCCTTGAGCAATATCTTCTTAAAAGGTGAAAATTAAACACTAATATTTGTCTCACTGTATAAAAGTGATAGTAGTAACTATAAAGAACCTGACAGTCTTATGCTTATTTCATACTATTCTTAAGTTTTCACAGCAAAAATATTAAAATTTGCAATAGTACCAAAAAGATGCAAACCTGTCAAATATATTACTCTGAAGTAAATTAACAATTAATTTCTAGGAATCTACCATAGGAACTATTAAGTGGACAGTAGTAATGGTTTTCTATATAAAATCTATCAAAAATTGTTGGAGAAAATATACGAAGCGTAGCTGATAGCCGATGAGATCTGCAATATGGCCACAGAGAAATAAGTTGCAGATCATCAAAGTTAGCTCTTGTGCAGAAACATCCACCATGAGTTCACTAATTTCATTTTTCACTGGAGAACAGCAGGAGGTTTCCATAATGCAACCATCATGGGAAACTGATTCAACGCTGTACTTTAAGCTTTACCTGTAGCTGGAACTTGCAACAGTTCAGATTTTTTTAGTGCTCTGAACTCTCTTGCTCTCCGGAAGGCTACATAAATATAAAAATCTTCAGCACAAAGACAGCTCTCTCTAAAGCACTGGCAACTGGTCTTAGCAGAAGACTGTTCAAAAAAAGAAAGGAACAATCAGATTTAGATAGACTGGTAAAGCAATATTGGTAAAGCAATACAGTAACACTCTATACATAAACCAGAGAACTAGGTTGTCATTACAAGCTGAGATCTGTAGTCTATAATCTGCAGACACACATCCACATAAACTTGTGGAGCTCAGAGAACCCTTTGCAGATTTAAAGGTGCTCATCTGTGTAAGTCTTTTTTAGCCTGAGTCAGCAGCCAAGCCCTGATCTTGCACTAATGAAGGCAAAGTGCACTTTGGAGTATTCTGAATAGTAAAACATGTCAAGTGATTGATTCTACCCAATCTCAGGCATTTAACTAAAGCACCTAGACAAGGACCTTAATTAACCCAGGCTCTGTTCATCAACCATGGATGGTAAGCTTCAGCCTCAAGGAGGTGTTTCAGTTTTGCCCAGATCAAGGGTGACAGTGTTCCCAGCTTAGACATCTCAGCCAGGTTACTGAAATTAGGTGTGATGACCAGCTGAAGGTCTGCCTGTATACGAGTGCTCCTAGCAAAATCCATGGAGCTTTAACTATTCACATGATTATAGATAATCAATATATATGTGTTCTGCTCTACTAGGCCTGCATCCAGCACCGGGACCAGCCAGAACTCTTTCTGGCTCTTCACCTAAATTAGGAAAACGTTCTGCTTCCTATGGAAATTGTTGGCAGCTTTATAATTTCCCCCTCCCCACTGGGTAGGCATCAAAACAGTTCCCTTTCAAAATTTGTCACTGTTTATTTAGTTCAAATTCTGAATGGAAACTCAGCTTGTTTTATTTTTCTTCAGACATGAACTTGTAAAAGACTTTTTTTTTTTAGTTAGTTAGTTGAAACTCTTAAGTCGGGAATAGAGCCTATAAATTTTCACCACCCTATTCTGGCCAGTGGAGAATGAAGCCCCCCCAGATTCTCCCATAGCAAGAGGAAAGCTGCAGTATGTTGCTTAGTGGGTGTGTCACTTTGGTCCTCAGGGTCCTCCCAAAAATGGAGAAGATGTTTTCTAACCGCAAACTACTCATTCCTGGGAAAAGCTTTGTCTCTACGGATGTTGGTCTATGCACTGCTGCTGCACCTTACCTCTCATGGGAGGCCTCAGTACTGCTGCAGAATTAGCTGTGGTGTAGTAAAAGGTGAATACAAGGACATTTGATTTTTATTCATTCCCAAACAGACTAATACAGACTTTCCTTGCTTCTCACCAAGAAGGTGACTTTACCCACTTTCTAATTTACATCTGCACCACAGGCAACTGGCCCCTGGTCCAGCGTTCAGAAGAGTTACGTTGCAGCTGGAGAAGTAACTGGGCGATTCCCAGATCACCCAAGAGTAGCACAGTGAGCATTGCCACCTTGTTTCTGTTCAAAGAATACATGTCAAGCACATAATGTTAATTAAGACATACTGTACCTCTATCTGCTTGCATCTTGATGTTTTTATTTCCTTCTAATCTTAATTAGAAAACAGAAGATAAAGATGGTTAAAACATTGTAACATATCACCAATTTAGAACACCGTTTTAAAAAAACATGCAACAAATGTACTTCTGTTCCAAAGCCAGCTACTCTTATTTTGGTTAATAGTGTTATTTTTCTTCATTTTTTTGTTTTGCAGCAAATTTGGAAGCACCACCCAGTGACTAAACTCTTGTGCTGTACATATGTGTTAGCAGCATTTTGTTGTATTAAATCTAAACAATATTACATGATTTCATAATTATACGTTTATGACTTGTCTATTAAGTAGCTATAAACCTAATGCTTTTTCCCACTGTTCAAAAATACCACATGGAAAAGAAACAGTTTCCACTAGGTTTCATATAAGAACAGAAATAAACCAGAAAGCAAGCAGTTACTAACTGTTATTACTGGAATTCACCACAATGCAAGTAAACACCTTCAAAACTAAAAATAGCACTGAGACTCTGCAAGTGCATCTATCACAGCCTCTTAGTCCTAACAGGGTTTTGTTTTCTTTGAATTCGCAGAGCACTCAGAGCACGGAGAAGCTGTTCAGAAGACAATGTACCACATTGTCAGCATCTGTTCTAGGATCCTTCTGCAAAAGTGTGTTAAAATTTAAATAAACAAGAACAATCACTTTAAGGATTATAAATAGCCCCACTGCCGTAAGAGACTCCAAGGCTAGCCAGTCTGTCTGAAACAGTAATTGATTTTTAAAGGAAATATATCCTGCTAGATAAAATTAAACTGAGAAAGCAGAAGAAATGCAATACACAACCTTCCAATACCTTTTGGTGCAGGTTTCGTCTGACTGGAAGCCATGGCAGCCGCGTCCGACGGCAGGCCAACATACACACCACCATAGTTCCTGATTTAAAGAAACAAATAAAGAGACATCAGAACTTAATTGTAACACTTCTCCCTATAATGTTGACATCACGCAGCAGCATTACAAAGACCATGGATGGTCAGAGAGGAGGGCACCTCTGCGTGAGCATCCGCTGAGGAGCCCTCCTTTCCCACGGCTATGGGAAAAGTACCATTAAGTGCCACGTGCTTGCTAATACCGTGCCAGGCAAAAAACCCCTTGAGGCTAGGTGTTACTCTCAAGTAGGACCCAAGCCTGTGAAAGGAGTTATTTTTCACTTAAGTTCCCAATATTTTTCATTAAATCCCAACTGCCTTGTGACAATAAACCCCACCTGCCCAACTTCTTCTAGATATTGAATACATCCAACTGAGGACAGAGCCAAAATAGTAATGTTTGACACTGGGACCAAGAAAGCACTTCACTTCAAAAAACACACACCAATTAAACAGCATTTTGACCTCTCTTCATTCAGAAATATGACCTACATCCCCCTGCTTAGGGCCACACTTGGAGAAAACTGTTAGTAGGAAGGAGCACGAGGGTGTTAGGTACTTTCATAGCTCAACTGTCTCCCCTTCACAGCCTTGCAAAGCATATTTTCTGGCTCCAAGGCCTGTATGAAAAGCAGGGACTGATGCAGGGAGGTGAAAAACCGGGTCCTCAAGAGCTTCTGCCATGCCTGGAGCTACTTGCAGAGACTCCCCTATGCTGCTCTGCCCCATTAGGTGCCAAATTAATCACGCCTCCTCCAGCCTCCAGGGCTTTAAGTTGGTTTCTGATTTGTTTGATGATAGAGTTATAGTTCTTTCGGTTTCCAGCTCAGCAGAGATCTCCCACAAATGCTAATGCCATCTTTTGTGGCGGGGCTGGTGTGAAAGCAGAGGTCACTGGCCCTTATGGAGTACATCACCTACAGCTGTGAGATAATGTGCTCTTCTTGCCCCAAAGTTCCCCCCTCCCCAACTCACTAACATGGTGGTGGGAATCATCAATACTGGGTTCTGTGTGAGATTTCCTCCTCTCCCTTCTTTTTTTCTTTTTCTCTGCTTTGGTGGTGTTGCTGGGAATTAGGAGGAGGGAGGGAAGGATGCACACCTGGCAGCAGAACTCACTGCAACCTATTACAAATAAAGCCAGCCCCAGCAGAGCACGTACCTCCTTTTGTCATCATCTGATACGGATTCTTCTGCCCTGTAACATAAAAAGATACAAAGCACATTAGCAGATTGTTTCTTTCAGGTACTCCATGACCATCTGGGCAGATTCAGGAGCAAGGGAAGAAGGGAATTATTACTGATCCCAGTTTAATTCAGGTCATCCAGAATTCAACAAAGTTCTCACACAGGCACAAAAAGAGTGACAATTTTCCAATCTAACGTACCGAAGAAAGAAAAGGATTGAGAATAGATGCAGCTTACTTTTCACGACCCCCACCAGCGATGCCTGAAAGTAGATTTGGGAGCTGAAACAGGTAAATTAACACTTTTCCTGAGTGAGCCCCACACTGCTCCACACATAACAGGAACCAGTTTGGGCTGCTATTCCACCAAAAAAGGACTGGAAGGGACTGGGTGTCCATGCTGGCAATGAGGATGAAGAAAGATAAACTTTCACAGCAGCTATGCAAAAAGCTGTGCCAGAAGAGCCTCTCCATAAAATGAGGTACTGCAGTTCCTGAAGTCAGAGTGCTTTGCAAACCAAATAAATGTTACTAATCTTTTATAAACGGACAATTACTTCTTTTTTACATTTAGGGTAAAATCACAGGTCAGTTTATAGCTTGACAGGGAGTCACTGAGGTTTGATGCCCCTCACTGAAGTACTGTCCAGTGTAGGTGAACCGGAGCTTTACTGGAGGGGGTGAAGTAATCAGCATCAATATGAAGGCAAATGTGGTATGGAAAAGGTGAAAATTTAATTTTTACTCCCTGAGGATATAGCGCCTGTGCTGCAGTCTCAGTTTGTGACCCAGCGTCAGTCTTCACACAAATCACTCATCCACCTTTGATTAAATATTTGGACTTTGAGCTCTGCTTGCATGGCTGGGTATGGATCGGGGCAGCAGCTGCACTTTAGCTTGGTCTGCAACCTACCAACCTAGCAATAAAAATAGAGGCAAGATAACTTGAGTGCTGTTAAATCCACAGACATCCTTCACTCCTCCCTACAGCTGGGGTCAACTGTGACAACTTCCCGAGAAGGAGTCCCACACCGCAGCTGCTTGGGAAGCCATGAGATACGGCCACAGCCGTGCCCAGGGAAGGCTGCAAACCACAAAGGGGGCATCACGACCCAAGGAGAGCTCTGCTGTGGAAATGCTCATGCACAGGCTGTTCACCCAGATACCCTCACCCAAGTATTCCCACTGAAGGACCAATTGCCTGGACTATGGGGGCAATGCAAAAATACTCCCCATCATGAGCTGATCCATGAATTTCTGATCTGCTCCCCAGGCAATAAAACTGAGAGCCAGCCTTTACCCGGCGTTAGGGCTAAATCCATACTGTGGCCTTGAAGTGCATTTCTAAGCTATGATCTTGGACAATAATATCTGACATTTCATACTGTAATTTATTTATTCTAAAAGGTAGATGTGCCTACTGTTTAATTGTCAGGGCTGTATGCCATTACTGACCCCTGAAGGCAATGGGATTTTGACCTGAAGTGCAAAGAGCTCATAGCAAGATGCAGCCTTAAATGCAAGAAAACGCCCCACAAACCTCAGTCAGCACTCTCCTGGGAGGGCAGCAAATATATTAAAAATACTGCTACAACTTGGAAATTACCTTACACTTCTTTCTAGGCAGCAGAACATTACCAACTATCCTTTCTGCGTCACCACAGTGAATAAGGGTACACAGGTCCTTGTAATAGTAGAGGCTTGGGGTAAATCTAAGTATGCTGCAGTTTTGCTAAATGATATTCACCCAGGGCATAGCACTGAGTGGGATAAGCCTCCTCGTCTGCTGTCTTTGCCTACTTCTTACCACTCAAGAGAGACTGAGCAATAAACTCATTCTCTGGCCCTCCTGCCATTCCTCCCTGGAGGAGCTGATGCCATTTCAGAAGGCATTTCCCATCTGCTCTGACCCCACGTAGCCTGGGCCACCTTGCAGTCCTCACACATGCAGCCAGAAAAATGCAGAGACAACTTTCCCTGAGGACTGTGAAGCTGCTCTGTCCTAGCATGGGCCAATTCCAGCTGAAGAAAGTGGAAAGCCTGTGTTTATCAGTGGGTAGAAACGAGGTCTGTATTTTTAGCAAAAAAAAAAATAACACTTTAAGAAAGGGACTTTGGGTGCCAAAAGATCACAAACAATCATTTCTGTTGAACTAACTGAATGTCTCACAGGACTGATTTTCTCATACAACTGGAAACATTTTCTATAATCCAGATTAACCATTATCCAGAGAAAAGAATCCTTTAAAAGGACTGGCAACTTCATGCACAGCTCAAAGCCTCTAAGAATAATAATCAATATTGTCCAACAGGAAATTAATGACAATGTTTTAAAAAAAAAGACTCTACTAGGCAACAGGGCTATTTTCTTCTGTTCTAGAAATGTTTTGTAATAGGGTGTCACTGGACCATTACTGTCATTCTCTTGCCAAAACAAATTACCCAGGTCTATGATTAAGCAGACCAGCTTTTTTTTTAAAAAACATTTTGCTTTCTTCCTTTCCTCTTAATAGCTACAAATCAAAGTCTAATTTTGCAATACCTTTCCCCTTAAATGCACTACAGCAAATACAATCTGGGATTGTACAAGCCATAGCTCTTGGGTGATGACTCGGTGCAATCTGTTGTAGTCCTGCTAGGAAAGAGCAGGTGAGCAGAGGCAGGAGGAACATGGAAGCATGAGAGGGAAAAGAAAGCAAAATTCTGGTGAAGACACTTAAGGAAGAAGCCATTTTCCACCCCTTTCTGCGGACTCCTTTCTAAGCAGCATGGGAAGGAGTGCTGCTCCAGTTTATGCATTATGCACATTCGCACACCTCTTGCCTTCACACTCTGTAGCTTAAGGCCCCATTTTGAAAGGTGCCCACTAATTTCACATGTTCAAACATCCAGGTGCCAGCAGAGCTGCTGCGGCAGGTACCTCTTCTGTGCCCAGTGTCACCGCTGGGTGAACACGGGTGGCTCCAGGGAGCCGGCTACAACGGCAACACTCGACCATGTGGAAATGAGAAAAGAAAGAGGCTCCTCTGGTTTTGGTAGTGCTCCCATTGCCACATCTCCCAGATTCACAGAGATTGTATGGGGATATGGGACTCCAGCACATCCTTTCTCTCTCCTTCTCTACCTCCAATGTGTGTCTACTTCTTATGTCAGGGATGAAGGAAGAGCCTAGCATAAAAAATATCTTTAAATATCTCCATTTACAGAGTCCTCTGGGAACAGCAAGCTAAGATAAGCTTTTCTGCACAAGGAATAGACAGCAAAAGGAACTGATGTGCTTTGTACTGATTTGCTGCTGTGTTGCTGCATCTTCCCTCAGATGTTGTTGACATCTGCTGCAGAGGAACTGAGAGCACATTTTTCAGCAGGTAGCATAGGTGGAGTCCTGTAGCTGGTAGGCAAATTTAACAGCAAATCCACATAATGGTATTCTGTTTTCAGCTACAATAAATGTTTCTTTTGGTAAGGACTTGTCTATCCCAAGAGGCTTTCTGTCACCCTTCTAAGTCTGAAAAACATACTTGGTTCAACTGTCAGTTTTTACATCCATCAGTCCTTTGTCCATTTGATGGTAAAAGAAGCTGCCATTTTTCACATAATGTTTTAAATATCAAATGACAGGTATTCATATTAATTCATTCCATCCATATTTTTCTTACCTCAGCTTTTGTGACCCTGTTTGTGTCAAGCATTATATAGACTCTTTCCAGCCGTGCTCAGTAGTCTCACAAGAAATGATTCACTAGCTTTGCATAAGTGACAGACTACTTCTCAGTTTCTCAGTGTTTCTTGGGATCAAGGGCCTGTCATTTGTATTTGATGGATTTCTTCCTAATATTTTGAAATAGGCTTGAACTGCTGTATCCTTTCCTCCCTACTGTTACCAATCTTCCTCTGAACTTAGCCACATTCTGAATATTACAGGCATCGCATTATTTTCTAGCATATACTTTACCCCTCCTATATCTAAGCTTTTCCAGTTGGCAGTGACGTACTTCTCTTTATTAGTGGGGCAGAAGCATTGGCTGAAACTGGCCAACAGATCCACTGTTGATTTGAGGGTTGGAGTACACAGGGAGAGATCACGTTCCCAACCCATACGTCCTTCTTGTCACCATGCGGCCCTCAGTCTCAGCACTTTGCATAGGAAGATCACATCATCATCCCGGTCTTACTGGTGGAGAAAGTTAAGGCCCAGAGGGCAAAGCAGCTTCCCCGCAGTCACCCGAGAGGGCTCAAGAGCAGGGTCCAGCCCTCCCTCCTTCCACCTGTCTGCTCACTCCAGGAGATGCTGGTGTCTTGGCAATGAGTCGCAGTCAAGAAATGAGAAACCTCTTGAGTTAGAACAACCAGATTCTGTATCAAAAAGTACGCTGTAAGTAAGAACACACCTAAATGCTTTTCTGGACCAGAATCAATATGACTGAAACTGGACAGCAAAAAAAAATGTGGGTTTGTTAAAGAGAATTTTTTAATCTTTAGCTGATAAAAGTGAAAAGGTGCAAAATAAAAGCTTGTGTGGATCTATAATGTTAGTTAATATAAATCTGCTTTGTTCATTTCCATGAAACTAAAATAGTTTTTCTGCTATTCTATTTCCTTCGTAAAAATCTGCTATTAAATAATAGGATGATTGATTTAGGACTTTTTGGATCATCACTGCCATTCCTCATTAACAGATCTGTGATTCTAATGTCTGACGAGAAGGCTCAACCATGCTATTACTCACACAGGTTGTTCGGCTGGCTCCACTATACTTATCTGAATGAGTAATGGTTCCAGGATTGACCCTTTCACTTTGTTGAAGTCTGCACTAGTAATTAGTTTTTTCTAGCTATCCTGATACTTTCTAGAACATGACAGATGATCTAACACTAATAAGTAGGATGTTCCCAGTGTAACTCCTAAAGCCTGGCCCTACAAAAGCTTACACAGACATAAACACTGTTCCACATATACCCATACCTTTAAGCACTCCAACATGGCTACTAAAGTTATAATTTAACAGTGCTTGCAATTTTGAAATTTAAAACTACTGCAGAGCAAAGAGCGAGATGCAGTTCTAAGTCAGTCACTTAAATTATCCAAATTCAACAACAAAAAAAGGCCCTAATATAAATTAAAAACATTGGGTTTGTATACATAGAAGTGCTGAGGGCATGGATGCTGCAGGCTGTATCAAGAAGAGGTTCCTCATAAGCTTGCTTTCTGTAATTTATTTATTGTCTGACACTGCAAACCCAGAAAACAGACTACACGGGTAACACAGATCTCAAGAGTATCTATGACAACAGTGTTCATCTGCCAGGTGAGACCTGTTGTTAGTTCTCAGCCGTGCTCTGTAAGAGCAAGGACAAGCCTGTTGTTAAGCTCTTCTCTCCACTAGTTTATCTGACTTGACAGCCCTCATTTCTATACCAGGATTCCTCTGTCTAATTAGAGTAGTTATTCTAAATAAAACTGAAGAATGTTCCTATTGCATAACATGAAAATCTTTCCCAGGTCCCTCAGTCTCAAACTATACTGGCAAATACCAATTACATGAAATAGAAGGCGGCAAGACCTCAGGAGGACTTCTTTAATGTTTCCTTTGATAGGAAAATGAATTTATGGCTGAATAAAGCTGTTCCTGCACATTTCTGCATCAACAAATGAAAAAGGGGCTGAGAAAGGCTGATCTTTTGCTGCTGCTTTTCTGAAAACCCGAAGTTGGTAAGACGCAACAGGACAATAGAGGTTCAGGTCTTCCACATTTAGAGAAAAACAGGATGGGTAGGGCTGCCCTCTGCTACTCAGTATCAGCAATAACAGAGAGAAAGAGGAGCCAACAGATACTATCTTCAATGCGGAGAACATCTAGAGAAGGTGGGTACTTTGAAAAGGAAGTCTGAATGGGTTATTGGGTCTCCTGCAAAGAGGGGAGATTTGCCTCAGTGGCTCTTTAAATCTCTCACAGGGCTTGGTGGAAATTTATGTGGTCACTTCATACAATGACATGACCTTTGGAAAAAGGTGTTCTGGTACATGACAGGGAAGAGTAGTCTGAAGTAACATGACCACCTCTGGGAGACAACTCTCTCAACAGAAGCAGAGAAAAGGCGTTTATGTTAGAAATGAATAACAAGGGAAGAATCTGTAGAAAAGTAAACAAGACGTGAAGTTGTTTTGTGGAGATGGAAGCTGTCACTAAAGACAATAAACATCTAGTGGTGTTGATTATATGTTAGGAACCAGATGAATCATGTATGACTAAATCTAGTATAAGGCTAGTAGGACTGAAGATAAGGCCACAGTTATGCATTTGAAAGAGTAAAGTACTTACACATCTTTAGTAGTCCCTGTGGCACCTAGAATGAAAAAAAAAAAAAAGGGCATGTTTACAAGATAATGGCATAATCCTCTAAACCAGTACAGTAAGCATTTTTCTGCCTTTCTGTCCTAAGCAACGCAGAAATAGCAACAGGAATTTCCTATTGTCAGAGAACAGGTTTCTCATGATTGTCTAGTTTATCCTTAATGATTATCTATGTTATTCCTTAAGCCTATCATACTTAGATCTGGGCCAGATTCTCAGTGGGTGAAAATGATGCTGCTGTGGACCAGTGCCCAGGTGCAGTCACTCAGGATGAGAGCAACATAAGAGAAAAATCATCTGAATTCTCTGTGCTTCACTTTCCTCAGTCTTTTCGTGGTTTTGTCTGCAACAAAGTTGCAGCAACTAACCAAGCAGTTACTCCTGAGTGCCTGTTTATTTTGCCATTTGATTCATTGTAGACTTGGCACTACATGTGTAAAACGTTGCTGCATTCTTTGGGCCAGATAAGCAAAGTTTTATAAAACAACTAGACAGAACTAATATAAACATTGGCACACAATCCATCCAAAGCCCCAGACATTTAAAGAGATCAACCACCTCTTAATTCATCTTGCTATTTAATAAAAAATGAAAAAGACAAAGGCTACCACCCGGTTGCCTGATCTCAGTGATTGATTTTTTTTTTGGTGACTCAGACGCTTCTTGCTGGGAGAGGAACATTCACTCATGTACAGAGTCCTTCCTGTTCCTCTCAAGTTATTAATGCCATGTTGCTATTGCTGGTGTATCATTCAGCTGAGTAACCAGCAATTTATCCCTTCTATTAATTACACAAGCTAGGGTAGACGTTAGAAAACCTTTCACTACTCCTTTTCCTCTTCCTCTCAGTACTTTGCTGGAAGAGGTTATCTGAGCTCACTCCGAAGAAACTACAGTTGTCAGCACAAAAGATTTTATGGATTTGGAGGTGGTTAGGTTTTTTTCAGCCACAGCACTTCATTTCTTGAAAAACTTTATTTTTGCTGCTGAAAAATATCCATAAGCAGCAAATATATTTCATCTCACTCTGATGTGTAAGAATATGCCTTCTGCATCCTTGTTTTAAATGCAGAGAGGAAGAAACAGTCCTGCAAGGCCCTCCATCACGGTCTACCTGAATGGATGGCTTGGATGGCTGGAAATACCTCCTTTTACAGCTAACTCTTGAACATAGTATCACTCCCAATTCCTGTGACTGGACTATCCCTCCTTTTCCTAGCAACAACGTAGACTAGACTTCTATAAGACTGTGCACATTTCTTCTTCAGCATTGCTTCCAGAGACAGCAAAATCTCAGTACAGCTATGTGTATCGGTAGAAATTCTTAATTAAGCTCTATGCACAATAAGATCAGGTCCTCAATTTAAAACTTATTATACCAGGCAGCTTTCTGAGACTTTTTGGCTTTAGAGGCACATCTACACAGTACTACACATAAACCATCCAAATTAATTGTGTCCAGGTGGAAGGCTGGCATTGCAGGGCTGCACGCAAGCTCGAGCTCAGCCGATGTAGGGAGATGTTTTCTGCTACCAAGGCTAGTTCATCCAGAGTCAGCTCCGCTACGTACCCTCAGGGTAGCACCCTGCACATCTAGACAGAGCCTAGACATCAGCAACACCTCAGGCAACATACATTTTGAAAAGCCTAGCTCCTTTGCTGCAGCTGGCAGGATTTATTTTATTTTCCCAGAAGAAACTATTCCTGTGCTGTGCCTGTTCTGCACCAGAACCACGACTTTCACATTTTCTCAACCTAAGCTCACTGCAGATTAACACAGTTTCTCCAAAATGGTTCATGGTCCTTTGTGAGGCCTTTGCTGAGCCTTTTCTGAGTCTGAGCTGAGGTCTCAGTGCTTTGGATCCTCATTTGAAAAACGAATGCCTTCCTTGCAGGAACTATACCAAAAGTAAAAGGTGTTTAATACACAAACTGAAACCTTAGCTGAGTGAGAAGAACTGTGTGCCTACAGTACCACTACATTTCCAAGTGGAGATACTCAAGTTCCAGTCAATCACCATGCACACTTCAATGCCATGCCCATGGTCAATGCCATATCTGTCTTCAATGCATTATGGTACACATACATTCGCAGTCTGGGGATAGGAGCTGTCTCTCAGACCCATCAACTTGGGCTTCACAGCTATGAACATGTGTTTGAGAATGGAGATGTGCCACTAGCCCTCACACCTGGCAGCACTTGTTTCCTTTGAGTATCAGAGAGGGCACCACTGCTGAAAAATCACTGCAGCATTCTGAAATGCACCTCACATAAAAACACTGAGAACTAAGCATGATGAAAAGAAATTCACTTTTTAAGAGATCATTTTTACTATTTATAATAAATAAATACATATAATAAACAAATAATTTGTTTTCCACTGTTTTTATAAGCACAAAGAACTAGTTTATTTCCATTGATGGGATTCCATCAATTTCAGTGCTGTTATTTCTCATTTTCACTAGCAAAAGTGAAGCAAGAGTTTGGTCCAAACTCAACTGAGTACCAGTAAAGTACCCGAATATAGATCTGCAAGTATTTCCAGTTCACAAAGCAGTTTTCTTCCTGGAAGAGTTCTGAGTTTGCAAATGAATATCACTTCAGTTAGGTAGCCTATAAGTATCTCTATGTAAAAACTCATAAAGTTTTCTTCATTAGGGAGCCTGAACACTCCTTATACATAGATTTTATTTCACAGGGAACCCAATAACATCTCAGTTTGTACAGACATGTTTGTTTTTAAAGTCCGATCCATTCACCCTCACCCCTGTTACTTCATGGACATATTTCTCTAACTCTTCCATGTTTAGTGAGCAACATATTATTTTATAGCTACTCAAGTTCCTCCTGCCAGAGGTTCAGCCAAAGAATCTTGTTTACTACCAATTCACAAACAGTGCATAGCTCTTCCACAGCAGCAAGGCTTAGTGCTCTCATAGCCATGATGTTTTAGATAAATTACTTGAGAAAAGCCTCACATATTTGAAAGCTTGTCCATTTTTTCCCACTATATCAGCTTGGCCTAAAAAAAGGCAGCACTTGACCCTACAAACCTTGTCTCAACAGGCTCATGTTAGTTTGGTTTTCCAAAACCTGCCTAACCTCAGCAACAGACTGACGGGTAGCCAGGAAACTGCATCCACAAAAAATAGTCCTGAATGACTTCTCTGCTCACACCATCTACACAGTAGGACCATGGGTGCATTTTGGCATTTTAGAGCTGCAGGAGGAAAAAGAAGAGTACAGCCTGCAGAACAAACGAGGCCCATTCAGCCATACATCGTTCTGAGCCTAAGTGATTACAAAAGAAAAACATTCTGTCTAGAGTAGTGGAGCTGTGATCTCTCAAAAAAGCCCATAGCATTTCAACAGTCACAAATGAAGAACATATCCCAAAGCACCTTCCACTCAGTGAGAGGGGGGTTTGCACTTCCAAAACAACAGCAGCTTGTAACAGGCGACCCTGTGGGATTTCAGTAAATGCAGGATGAATGCAAGAGATGGTTGAAAGAAACCGATAGCCGCAGATGATATGCCTCTGTTCTGAGAAATGCATCATGAGTGAACGTAGAAGACCAAAACTTCAGAAAAACATAAAAAGAATGAGAGGCAACCACTTACATGAATAAAAACATGGATACAAAAAATGCCAGTATCTGAATTTACAGCAGATTATGAAATATTTTTCCATTAATTTTTAATGAACAATTTCCTACAGTATGTTCTTGCAAATACTTCAAATTGTTACAAAAAGCAAATAAAAACCTCAAAATTATGCCTATGTGCATGCAACAATTAAGATTACGAATGAGTTTTCTATTGTAGGCTCCTTTCTGATTTCCTCCAAAAGACAGCAATATGGAACCAAGTCCTAACATCAATGAATTTATTCTGTTTATACCCCAGTGTAACGGAAGACAGAATTATATCAATTTACTTCAAATTGATTACTTCTTCAACTCATCAGGTGGCAGTTCTGTGCATAGACTTGACCTGATCAAACAATTTTAAAAATTAGTCGGATTTTAAATAGAATGGCAGGATGGTTTCCTGGGCTTTCCACCAAACTTGAAGTTAATAAATCTGTTTAAACTTGGTGTGAAAGTTCTCCATCATAATTTGACTGTATTTGAAGCTCTCCACAGACTATCAGCTTCTCTGTGTATTTAAATTAAGGTTAGACTACCAGCCTCCACTGAGTACCACAATTAAAGGTGCTGGCATTGCTACTAAGATTGATACAGAAAGGAGGAGGCAGTTAAAAATTGTTAGTGAAGCAATACTAGAATGAAGCAAAATGCCTTCCCTCAGAAAAAAAGTAAATTAATGTTTAAGGGCATATTTTTAAAAGGCAAAAAAAGAAGAGCTGTTTTGGAGCTTCTAAAACACCAGGAAATAACATGAAAGAAGGACACGTAAAGTGAGGTAACCAAACATCAGGAAAATAGCAATTTGTTAGTAAAACTTTCTATGGGTAATGGGAAATTTTAAAAATAAGCATAATCCATAGTTAACATTTAGCTAGGTGATTTAAGAAGGACGCATATACATCAGTTTACTGGCATAACAGAAGTTGCCATTTCTCAATTGAGGAGCCTTTTGCCGGTGTCTGATGCTCTGGAAGGAATATTTACACTGTGTGAGTTATATTGGTGTTCTGGAGCACTGCACCACAGACAGAAATGCTATTCTAGATCATGTCTATTAGTTTAGGTGCCGCAGACCATAGGGCTGATAGCTCCTCTGATGTCATTCTAGCCATGCAACAGAAGATAATATCATTAGCTGAACTATCATTACATATACATCTGCTTAGGAAAAATTGAGTTAGGTTACAAGAGACATTTTACCAGAGTAAGAAAATGGGGACTAGCATAACATGTTTAATGTATTCTGTGAAGTATGCTGCAATATTATCCTTAGTCACATAATACGACAGAGGGTGTTACAGGTTAATTATATGTTATGTACCTCTAGCTTTGACATTACTGACTGTAGAATAGTCATAACTTCAGTACTGAAGATATAGTCATGCTGTGCAAGCCACAAAATTAATTTGTATTTACAGAGTATTCATGTCTTTCAGGAAAATATCAAGTTGCACTTTCCTTAAAAGCTCTAGGATTCTGATTAAAAATGGTACTTCTCCTCCTTCCTCTACATAAAATAATTTTATTTTTATTAGACACACTTTGTAAGGAATGCTAAATGGAAAAAAATAAATAGTAGACATCTGAATTCTTACTTATATTACCAGTTGTTCGTTATTTTAAGACCATAGCCTGCATAGAGTTATTCCTGACTGACAGTGGTGAAAGTGAGAAGAGAACTGGACCTTTCAGGGCTGTATTGGAAAGGTCTATTGGTGCAACAGTAATAATTCCATTATACCAATTATGCGGTTTACATGGCATTGTTGCTTTTAACCTGTGTTAAGCCATTGGAGATATGTGGACTATTTCTAAAGAGTATGCAAAAGGTTGCCACAAAATGCAAGTTCAAATGTTTTATGAATAACAGTACAGGTGAGTTAAACTACCAAAGGAGTCCTACCTTTAGTGAAAATATTTTATGAATCTACAAGCCAAAATCTGTTGAAGGCAACTACCTTTAATGCAATGGTGGACACATTTAAACAAAGTTTTAGTTCAAAATAATTCATTAAATAATACTGCTGTCAGCATCAGTCTATTGGACATTTACCCATTTGTGTCCCGGTACAAGTTCCACAGGGTGGCCAGATTGACGTTTATCGAGAAGCTACCACAAAGGGACTAATAACCAACTCAGAATTTTCCTCTGAACTTCTCTGATGCTTGCTCTGGTGTTTTTACCCAGCAAACAGAAACGCGATGTGAACAAGCATCACCCCAGCAGTATGAAGCTACATTGGTCATAAACTGAAACAACTTCCTGTCACAGCAATGCAGGAATCAACTAAAGGGAGATAAATAATGTGTGCAAACAGGACAGTTCTCATAAGAGTGCTGGAAGTTCAAGCAAATTCACACAGTGCATTTTTTTTTATGGATAAGAGAGGCCTCTGATAGATACATGATACTTAAAACCTAATTTAGAATCATTTAACAGAAATCAAGCAAGCAATAATGGCAGAAAAACCTCCTCTTCCCCTCTAAGTGTGAAGTGCACGGTTTAATGAGTAAACCAGCACCACAACACACACACACACACACACACACACACACGCACACAGCTTGGAGAAGGCATCATCATTCACATTCAAAGATACGTCCAGTTCTTCAAATCGGGACCAGCACCACTCGAGGCACCACTGAAGCTCTGGATAAAGTAAATGGTACGAGATGGAGACCCAGTAATTCTGACCGGTCTGGCCACTATTTTGCTGTGTATTTTCAAGAGGTTATGAAACTAAGAGGTGAATCTGAACGAGTTAATATGGGTACTGAAACAGGTGGCAATGTTTGCTAAGTACAGTTAGGATGAAAAAATGATTGAGAATGCTCATAATTACATGGTGAAGGTCCAGTTATCAATTTCCATATACTTTCCTTTTTTGCAGGGGCTGGGGGGAGGAAGAGCGCAACAGCACCATCTTCCAGATCTCATCTCTTTTGAAAATAACAATGAACAAATAAGGGAGCCAGCCGGATGCACCAGCCAGGGGTACATATTCACATGCAAGAAATCTCAATCATAGAATATCCTCCAACTTCTCCGGCAGGCAGAGGAGATGAAGTGGCCCAAATTTATTTCAGAAGTGACATTCGTGGCCTTATAGGGAAGCAAAGAGGATGGAGTTTACAGCCCCGGCAGGACCCTTACGTCCAGCCCCTGGCCTGGGCTCGCCGTGCCTAGGACAGCGACTGTTGGAGGCGGTGACCCTAACGACAACCCGGGCCCCAGGAAGCC
>NW_009605776.1:0-735 GCF_000690535.1 Cariama cristata | reverse complement strand
AATTGTGCTGTTTGTGCTCATTTTCTTTAACAATAGGCAAAAATTCTCTAAAGTGACACGTCCTATACACATTTATTATATTTTTATTCAAAACATAAAAAAAGAGCCTGTAGACAACGCCCATCTTTAGTTTACCCTTTCCTAACTTCTGGACACTGGGTTCCTACATCTTTGCCTCTACAGTCTTAATAACTGCATCCTGGTGCATAGCATTTCTTCAAAAAGAAAATGTGATAAAAAAGCAAAAACTTTACAATCCTGTCAACTGTCACTATCTAGTGTAAGACAGTGTGAATCCAATTGCTGGTGGAGTGAAACAGCTACATTAAAATGGATACGAGACATACGTACTCCAAACCTGTAGCTCTGATATGGCCAGTATAGGGTGCTTGCAGGCAGCTGGGGCAAAGATGTAGGGGAAACTCACAACCCTAGCAAAGATCTCCTCTTGATTTCTCAACAGTCAAAGATCAGTGTGATCACTTCAAGTGTTACCAAATAATTTTTGATAGCTATGGATTTCAGATATTCTTGGCATCTATGTGAAATAAACTAAAGAATATGCAGCATGGCATGTGAAGGTACCAAAAGCTCCACTTTGTGTAAAAATATAAAGCTATTAACTTTACAAATATAAATGTGAGAGCAGATCCTGCAGTATCAGGAGATCTACATATTTCTGGTGTGAGAACTGTATTTTAATTCTTTCTAATTTGTTCATTTAACTTCATAACT
>NW_009605775.1:0-10283 GCF_000690535.1 Cariama cristata | reverse complement strand
GAGAGGAGAGGAGAGCAGGTACCAAAAGCCTTCAGTTCCAGCTTCTCCTGGGAACCTGGGAGGGATCAGCTTTGCTGCTTTAGTTTTTGCCTCGCTCCCTCAAGAGCGGGCTGGGGGGTCGGCTTGTCCTTCGAGCTGGTTGCCAGACGAGGTGCAGGGCCGCGTTAAGTGCGGGGGAAAGCGGTAACTAACTGGAGAAGTGGCTTTGAACCTGAGAGAACGAGTTGTTCGTAGTGCTCTTGTAAAGCAGTGTAACTAAGAAAACTGGAGCTTGCAGCATACCTTTAACGTCTCCTAACTTTACTGTTAAAACTTAGTGAAGTTGATGATGAAAATGACCAGCAGCAATGGCTGGTTTCGGAGTCCTGAAACACCTGCCTTTGACCCCATACAAAAGAAGACTTTGCCAGCCTGGGCTCCTGGACAGCAACCTTTAAAGAAGTTTTCGCAGTCTGTGGCTCTAAGGCCAAAACTTCCCCCTTCTGGGAGATGCAGTGTACCAAAGGTGATGCAAAATCCAGGTATAGTTTTCAGTTTATACGCTGTTAATGCTAGCGAAAGTCACTTTATGATAATTTTCTATTTTTTGAAAGGTTACAACCCTCTGCTGCTTTTTCTGAGTGCTGTATTTTCTTAAATGTCTTATTTAGCATCTGCTTGACCTTGTTCCTCTTCTCCCTGTGCCCTCTCGTACTGGAAATGTGTTAGAGTAAGAGATTTCTTGTATGGTCGGCTAGATAGTCTGCAGTGTTACATAATTATAAATTCCAAATTATGCATTAAAAGTGCTGTAGAGGTTGCCAAAATACGGGATATGTACTGCTGCATGAATTTTTGCAGAGCTCATTGAGAGAAGCTTTAACTGCAGTTCCAGATGGCGTAGGATGTGTTCTGAATTCTGTCTCTTCAAATAATTGTATTTATGAGACTTGGAGATAAGAGTTGAGTTTAGTCAGTTCTTCTTGCTGGGAGATACTTGTGCCTGAGTGTATGGCAACCCTGAAGCTGAAGATTTCATCCATCCTAGAGTTGATAGAGGGGAAAAGATTTCATTTTTTCTCTTAAATCTAAAAACACACGAATCCTTTGCAGAAGTAGATGCTGCAGGAAGTGTTAATTGGTTATTCTGCAGGAGACCTCCAAGTCAAAGACAACTCTCCAGATACAGTGTGCTCCTTGGGAGGGTTTGTCTTTCAAATGAAACTCAGAAGTGTGGGTTTGTGTGAGGACTACTCAGAATTTATAGAGGTCTGTTATGACTTGACTAACTTGGTTCATGCTGAAGGCCATGAGGGCTCTGTGGCTGGACAGATGAAATATCCACCTGCCTCTTCTCCTGGTTCCAGGTGTTGTTAATCATGGGCGAGGGGGGGCTGCAGGATCAGGGTGGGTGTGCAGTGCAGCCCTCTCCGCGTTACGTCCTGGGCACTGCGACCAGAGGTGCTGTCTCTGTATTCAGCAGCTCTTTGTGGGTGGGTTTCTTTTTCTTTGAACAAGTTACCTGCTTTTTGAATAATCTGTGTGATTGCTTAAACTTTTATAGTGTCTTATGCCAGGGAGTTCAACTGCTTCATAGTTTTGTGTGAAAAACCACAAGCTCCACTGTTTTGAATCTGCCATCGGCAGCTTTCATTTGATCACTGGTTCCCAAGGGAGGGCAGGGGGAATAGATGTTGTATTTACATGTAATGTCTGTCTATATTCAGGGGTTAGTACTCAAAGTAAAAGCTTTGATACTTTTAAAAAAGGAGGTACAGACTGTTTCAGAATTGCTCCTATTGTTAATGTAGGATAGACTAAATGTTTTTGCTTTCTGTTCTTCTAAGAAACATCTAAAAAGCACTTATTGTAAAGAGTTTTAAACTGTTGGCAAGTGTGTTCAGTTCTTTTCTTAATTTTGTTTCAGAACCTTTTCTTTTGAAAGCAGCCCATGCACCCCTGTTATCAGCACTTCCTCCAAAGAAAGACCTAGAGGAGTTTATTGCAAGATATCAACAGGGAGTAATAAACCCAATATCTGCCTTGCATCAGTTTGCACAAATGCACCATGTACAACTTGAATTGAAAGAAACGAGTGTGGCAGGTAAATGCTGCTTAATTTCTTAAATAAAATAGTATTTGCTTATCCTTGAGATGATCTGCGTTTCTGCAGTTAGTATTGATGGCACTAACACGTGAATTTTTTTACTGCTGGTTGCACTATCCTCCACATGTGTTGCTTTTTGACTGCCCTTTTGTTGTCTACACAGCTGTGTCTCATAATTAATTACTACAGA
Source organism: Cariama cristata (assembly GCF_000690535.1). NCBI lineage: Eukaryota > Metazoa > Chordata > Aves > Cariamiformes > Cariamidae > Cariama > Cariama cristata. Next base: position 8,007 of record NW_009605775.1, on the reverse strand, counting down.
ATTTGATCAGATGAATTGTATCAAATTCTGGCTGCTACCAGAACTTTATGAAAAGTGCATAAAGAGAAAGCCGCCAAAATTCTTGTGGAGGTGAAAGGTTTGAGTTATATTTTGCTAAAACTGTATTTTTGTGTTGTACTTGGAATCAATATAAGCACATAAAACTATTGATAAAAGTACCTTAAAATAATTTCACTAATTGTGTCTGCTTTTTTTCTCCTTTAAAGGCAATATCATAAGCCCTTATTTTGCCTTTTGTGCTGTGGTAGATGGTGTTTGCTACAAGACTGGGCTGGGAAAAAACAAGAAGGAATCTAAATTAAATGCAGCCAAACTGGCTCTTGATGAGCTACTTAACTTGAAGTGTACAGGGGCAAAGGCTTCTGAGAAGTCAGGTAAATATTCTAGCAACACCTAAATAAATCTTAAAAAACTTGGCTTAAAGGTTTCCTATGCAAAATCTCTGTGTAGTTTTATTAAATGCTTCTGTATGAGAGCCTCTGTCAGTTTTCTTGAATCCTTTGGGTCATATGGTTCTGAAACTGTTTTTTTCCTTTGTCTTTTTGTGTATTAGGAGTTGCATCAGTTTGTAGCACAAAGCGGAGAATACTAAAGGAATTTATTTGTTTGTTTGTTGTTGCATCTGATTTGCTACTCAGTAGGTAACAGCAATATGAAGTTGATCCTAAGTGGTTTTGACTTTTTATGATTAAAAGGCTTCAAAACTGAGTTAACACTTTCAAACTAGTTCAGTTACTATAACATTTATCTTCTTTTAAGGGTTGCTGCCTACATAGTTGTACACTTACAGTGACTTCAAAATCAGAAAAGAGATTTTTTAGAGAATTAGAAACTTTAACTTGCTGGAAATAACACAAGATCCATGTTTTGAAATTTGGAATGTCCATCCCAGTTTGAAATTTTGTTTAATTCTCAGATCTTCCCTGTAGTGCTGAGCCCCAAACTCCAGCAAACTCTAGTTGTGTTTCAAGGGTCTATTTTGGTAAGGAGTAGTCTTGTTTTTCTCTATTGATTCAAATTACCCAGCAAATGCTTGCACTTTTTTTGCCCCCTTTTTTTTTTTTAGATTCTTCTTTTAATACATTTAGTGATCTCTGTGAAGTTACTGTTATTTTAAACATCTTCTCTTGGAAGAATGCTGTAAGAATTAGTGTCACTGAAGTAGGAGATTGACCATTGGTTCTGCAAACGGACACAACTTCCGTAGATTGCTTGAATTTAAGTGGTGAATTGGTGACAGGAATAGAAACGGTATTTCTGTCCTTACTTGGAATACTGTGTGTGGTAGGTGATCGAACTTTATCCATATCCCTGATGTATTATCATGGATAGTAAAAGCATAAAGTGTTAGGTATTCGTGTCCTTTATTTATTCATGTCCATCCTGATAGTCTTCAGAATCCCAAAAGCGTGTGTTGATAATAGTGCTTTTACCATGTGTTTAGATTTTTAATTTGGCAAATGATTGATCATGTCTGTTTTTTCCCCCCGCCCCTGCAAATGTGTGTCTTGCTGGCTTTTATTGTTTTATTTAGAAGGAGGACAGCTTATATATCAAGAACTTTCACAAACACTTGAAGAAGTATTTAACAGCCTGACTGCCAAACATCCTGAGTACCAAAGTTGTGGCAGTTCACTGGCTGCCTTCATCATTGAAAAAGGCAAGTCTGTTTTGATGGTGAGTATTGGGGAGTGGAAAACCTAGGCAGTTTGTGTTCCCAGAGGGCCTTGAATAGCGCATTTCTGATCTGGTAAATAAGTGTAAAGGGTAGCTCTCCTTATTAGACATGCTCTATTCTGATGGCTCCATCACGTGCCTAATTGTGCTACAGCCATGCAAATATTCAAGACCTACATCAGCACTTCCACGTGCTATCCCGAAGAGGAGTAAGGCTGCATAGGCCAGTATAGGCCGGAACAGGTGGCTGTGCCCTGGTGGAAGCTGCAGTCTGTGGAGAACCCACGGTGGAGCAGGTTTGCTGGCTGGGGTTGTGACCCTGCGGGGGACCCCAGCTGGAGCCATCTGTGCCTGAAGGGCTGCACCCCGGGGAAGGGACCCACACTGGAGCCGTGCGTGAAGAACTGCAGCCGCTGGGAAGGACCAGGGCTGGAGTGATTTGGGAAGGACTTTATCATATGGGAGGGACCCCATGTTAGAGCAGGGAAGGAGTAGCCGAGACAAAGTGTTGGGAACTGGTGTGTCCCATACCCCTGTGTCACTCGGGTGGGGAGGAGAGGAGGTAGAAGAGTCAGGAGTGAAGTTGAGCCTGGGAGGAAGGGCGGGTGGGGGGAAGGTGTTTTTAGTTTTGGTTCTCACTATCCTACTCTTAATTGCCGGTAAATTAAATATCTTCCCCAAGTTGAGTCTATTTTGCACATGATGGTAAATGGCAAGCGATCTTCCTGTCCTTATCTTGACCTACGAGCTTTTTCATTTTATGTTTTCATAGAATCATTTAGGTTGGAAAAGACCTTTCAAGATCATTGAGTCCAACCTGCTGGGGGACAGGGGGTGTGAAAGAGCAACTTGGTGGGCACCTGGCAACCAGACAAGGTTAACCCACCACAATCACGTAAAAATAAATGTTTTCTTTTTAGGTGGACAGCATGAAGTTGTAGCTCTAGGAACAGGAGAATACAATTACAGTCAGTGCTTTCAACCTTGCGGAAGAGTGTTGCATGACAGCCATGCCATTGTTACTGCAAGACGTTCTCTACTTAGGTGAGAATGTGTGTACAAGTAGTTCCCAGTTTCTTTGGTAACTTGCAGCCGGTTCTTTTCAGTTTTGCTTTTGTAAATATAAATATAAGTGCACTTGCATTTTGTAGTTGGTGCCTTCTGGATTATTTTCAATTCATGTGAATTAAATGTGAACATCCATGTATTTGTAAATGAAGTAGTGTTTTTCACATTTACTGTTACGTAACACTTTCTTCTAGATATTTTTATAGACATCTTTTGCTGTTCTATAATGAAAATCCATTGAGGACAGAGAAATCCATATTTTGCAGAGCACTGGGCTCGAAGCTGCTTACCCTAAAGCAAAATACAACTATCTTTCTCTACATGAATCAGCTTCCAAAAGGAACAGCTCGGTTAAAATCACAGGTGTAAGTACCTTGGTCTTTTCAGAGAAGTTGTAGTGGAAGATGTTGTAGTTTTTTTTCAGCAACAAACACATTGTGAGTGTGAGTGTGGAAAATATGCATTATTACACGTTTGTAAGATGAGGAGAGAGCTATTTGGAATTCTTTTCATGTTTTGGAAGCATTAATGTACAGGGTGGTATTGATAATTATGAGGTACACCTCAACATGACAGTATGAAAAACTTCTACATAGGTTATAGCTTCAGGATGATGCTTTGTTTGTTAGAGCTATCTGCTTATCTGTTAACCTCCCTCTCAAGTTATTATTAAAATACTAATAAATGGTTAATTTAACCACTCAGCAAGTGGATGTGGTGACTTAATGTCATCCTTTGCAGCACAGGACTAGAGTATAAAAAACCTTGAATTGAAACAGTAGGCTCTTGTTCTGCTATGTAAAAAAGGTAATGAGAAAAAAGGTAATGAGAAAAACTTGATGGGACAAATATACCCCTGTGCTTATCTTTACACTTCTAACTTCTGTTAAATTTCTGAAAGGTTGGGGGTTTTTTTAATAGTTTTGATGTATAACAGCAGCGGTCAATGGTTTACCAAGTTATGACCAACATTATTTTATGTCCTGTATAGTGATACAGTGGAATAATGTCTCTGACAGTGTACAGTCATAACTTTTTCATATATACAAGGCAGCTCGCTGCTTTCATAATCTGTTTAGGGTGTTCAGAAGGCAGACTTGAGAACTGGCAGTCACAGCCAGTTCGTTGCAAGTTGTGCTGACTAGGGGAGCGCCTCCTGTTAGAATTGCAGAAAGTTTTAGATTACTTTCAGTGTCTTCACCTTCTCTTACAAGGAAGTGGTTGATGAGACTGGATGCAGTTTTAATAGTTGACGGATCACAGATTCAGCAGTTTTTCCTCTTGCTTTTTGTCTGTTCTGGTGTGTGCTGTCTTGAGACAAACTCTGGGAAGTATTTTCTTCTAATACAACAGACTTGCTTATGTATAGAGTTATTTAAAGATAGTTTTTAGGAGGGAGCTACTTGCAAGTAATCCATTGAGTAGCAAAGTGTGGCCACTTATTAACAGGTGGTAGTATGTTACTTAAGCCAAAATTAAACAGTTGCTTTGTAATAATGTAGTAAAGCAAAAGCACCTTTGATCATAACATTGTAAGTTATGATAAAATTTGGGAGACTTAGCTCAAAACTTCAGGCTTTGACTTCTTACCCACTTTTAGTTAAGGGGACAAACTATGTTTTGCTTCAGAACAATTGTTGTTTTGTCTCCTTCATGTGTTGCATCTTCTTGTTCTAAATATTTTGAAGAATTGCAGTGTAAGTTATGTTTTAAAGGAGATTAACAACTTAGAGCTGCTTTTTCACAATATGAACAGCCTCCAAGTAACTTCTGTCGTAGTGTAAGTAGACACAAAGTGGTAGCTTGTTTGCAGCATATGTTGATCTTTTTTAATGTTTGTGCAACTGATGGCTAAGATTAGGTTGAATTACTGTTTCTTATTTAAATAGTCATTTCAGTATTCTAGTCACTTGAGCAGCTGACTGTGGTGTTTCTAAAATGCATAAATATTGAACATAATGTGAGGCCCAGATCTATTGCTAATTGTTTTCTGAGAAACAGTATTAGATACCACTTTACAGTAATCTCTGATTAGACTACTTTCTCACTGAAATTCATTTTCTTGTCTTACTTTAGACATCTCAGTCCACAATCTATATCGGCTTACGAAACTAATGAAGAACTGAGTCTCCATGTTGCCATAGAAGGCAAGATTTACCTAACTGTTTGTTGTCCACCTAAACCTGTTAGAGCAAGAAGTATGTCAGCCAGTGACAAATTAACAAAATGGGAAGTGGTTGGTGTTCAGGGAGCGTTGCTGAGTCACTTCATTGAACCGGTGTATATCAACAGTATTCTTGTAGGTAAGCTTCCTGCAAATTTCAGTGGGTTTCTTTGAATGTTTTCATGTTCTAGTTTGGTCACGTTTTGTAAAACATGAACTAAACCAAGATGATTCTTTAAAGAATTACAGTATTTTTCTGAAAAGGTACTAAGTGTGTATATTTTTTTTTTCCCCACTCATCTTTGAAGTGCCGTAATACAAAACTCAGTTAGGCTTGCTGTTTTGTCTTTGTGGGTTTGTTTTAGCTTGCCAGATTGCCCTTCCTTTACTATGTATTAGAGTAACAGAAGAAATTTGGCATTGTTTTGTAACAAATTAAATGCAGATATTGAGAGAATATCAAATGTGATAAATCTTGTGTTAACCGTTCAGTCAAATATGGTGACTTTAAGGTGACAATGTTAGTCACTTAAGTGTGGAATTGAGCAGTGGTGGAAAAACTGCCAGTATTTAATGGAAAATACTCAATTTCACCCTGGGGTATCTTATGAGCTCTATTGGAAAGTCTTTGTTCAGTCCTGCGGTGAGTCCTCCGTCACCCTTGCTTTCCCCTTCCCCCTCCTTTGTATTGGTTAATGCAAATAGATGTTTTGTTGAGGAATAGGGATTACCAAGGTGACAGTGAATTCTCAGGATTTTGTGGCAGTCAGGAAGACCATACTATTGTCAGAACTCATTTCAGTAGCTTTTATTTATGTGGTAGAATTAAATTAATGGGCATTAGCTGAAGGTTTTCAGGTGTTTCTTCCTCTCAGTATTTATATTATGAGACTTAGTACACAGATGTCTGAGCTCCTCAAGCATTGGAGATGTAGCAGCTTTTCCTTTTCTAACACAGAAAAGATTTTGAAGTGCTCCTAAAAGTTCTTGCAAGACTTGGTGAAGGCCTGCCTGTTCCTTCTGAGGAAGTTTGGGGCACTTTTACTTAAAAGCTATAGAAAAACTTCTGATATGCTCACTTAAGTGGTATTCAAAGTAAACATAATAATCTATAATGTATTACCCTTCTATTTAGTAGAAATTCTATGGCCGTTCCTTGAGGTGCTGTGGACCAAAGTACATTTATTTAGTAGGCAATGAGAAATAGTGTTGGATATGGAGTAATGTGGGCAAACTCCCTCGCGTGTTTTCTAATCTAGGACATCAGAGTTTGTGTTGCAGCTTCTATTTTAATGGTGTCTTCCGAAAGGAATGTAAAAAGTTGACAAAGGATAATTGTTCCAATAAGGAGACATCCAATAAAAATAACGATGCCTCTGAAGAAGAAACTGTGAAATTGTTTTTGTTCTGCGAACTGAATATTGGAACCAATTTTCCAAACATTAATTTTGTGTAGGAAAATGAATATAATGTATGCAAATGGAAACGTGTACTTCCTTAGCTTTTTTTTTAATCTGATGTACTTACATGCGACTGATCTTGTTTTGTTTAATAGGAAATGGAAATTGCAAGGATTTAAGAGGGCTAGAAATAGCTATAAAACAGCGTGTTGATGATGCACTTACATCAAAGCTTCCCATGCCTTATCTGGTCAACAGATCTCATACTTACTTGGTGAATGCTGCACACCCAATTCAAATAGACGTTAAACAAAGGTCTCTTAGTTTGAATTGGTCGTTGTCAGATGCATCACTGGAGGTTGTGGATGGGTTAAATGGAAAAACCACTGACAGGTTAGAACTCTTCTTCATTACGTTGGAAATAATGCTTAGCCTTATTGTTTTGTGCCGGTTCATTGGAGTATTCATTTTTTAAGCTATGCATGGAGGCCACAGTATTACCTAAATGAGAGAGATTCTGTCCCATGTTAGGTGAATGCATCCTATGATTAGATGTAGTTTTAGAGATCTTGTAACTTTACAGTTACAGATACAGATAGTTCTTTGAATTGAGATATTTTTATTCCATTGTCTGTTGTAGTGAATGTTTTAGTTTTCACAATACATAAAAGCAATTAGTTCAGCCCTAGTTCAGATGAATTCCAGTTTGAAATCCTGTAATGATCAAAGCAATATACCTGTAATGTATTTGTTACTGAGTTACATTACTTGTTTTTCATTTTGACTATAGTTCACCATTCAAAAGTGGCACTTCCATGGCAAGTCGCCTTTGCAAGGCAGCAATGTTTAGTCGTTTCAGATTGCTGGCTAAGGAAGCAGGACGGAATGATTTGCTTCAAGTTGCAACATACTATGAAGCTAAGGTAAGCTGGCATGGGGCAGGGGCAGGGAGTTTTAGTAAGGAGTCTCTTAATGGCTACTCTCAAAATGGTTTGATAGCCAGAGGTGACTCTGCTGAAGGCTTCACCTGAACGGCTGGAGCTCCTTTATCGCCTGTCGTCTTCGCCTGGGAATGTCTGAAATTGTTGTTTTCAAGTAAAATTAATCTACTGAATTAATCTTGAAACATTCTCTATGAAAATCTGCAGTGTTTTGTCTCAGCGTATGGAGATTGCTGGCCATTTTCCTCACATTAGTTTCATATTAAAAAGATTGGGGCTTTTTTTGTTTATTAGTTCATTTTCAAGCTTACTTTTTATATGTGATTCATATATCTGTAGATATTTTTCTACCACAGTGTAGTCTTGTGGAAGGATTCTTATGTCATAGAGGAGTAGGAAAGTAGGAATCGTTCATCAGAAGGCAGCTTTAGGTCCTGGGCTTTCCTTTGTGGTATCAAAATACACAGAAATTACTTAAAGGAGCTACCAAGATTCTTGATTGCTGTAAACACACATCTGTCCATACTTGGAAATATGTAGGCTCATCTTACTTCTCTCTCCTCTTCTGGGTTTTTTCTGTCCTTGGTTCAAGAGATATATTTTATTTCCAAAGTTGTTACGTGAAACCCTGCTTTTATAAAGTACATATCTTTTTTTTTTTCCTCCTGTTAGAACATGCAAGAGGTCATTTTTTAAATGGTTCAAAAACCACTTTAAAATAGAATCATAGAATCAT
>NW_009605774.1:16494-26160 GCF_000690535.1 Cariama cristata | reverse complement strand
GATCACCTGGTTGTCCTGTATGTGCTCTGCGATGGCACTCAAGAAGATCTGCCTCATAACCTTCTCCAGCACCAAGGGTCAGGCTGACAGGCCTGTAGTTCCCTGGATCCTCCTTCCAGCCCTTCTTGTAGATAGGCATCACATTTGCTAACCTTAATGCCTTTAGTGAAGCCATGATGCTCACGTTGGCCCAAAGTATAGACTTGCCATCTTTTTCCCCCAAATCTTGCCTAACCAGATGAGTAAGATCTCTTATACCGGAAGAGTTTGCAAACTTCTCCAGAACTATGACCAAGTCTTTGCCCTGCCATATCACAGCAGCTTGGAAAGGTCAAGTCAGCTTGGCAAAACTCAAAGTCAACAGCAACGGTTTAAGCCAAAGAGCTGAGCTATATGTGCACAGCTCTGTATATTGGGTGCAGTAAATAATTATGTGGCAGGTCACTCCAGACGCACACATTACAGCTGAAAGACAACTATGATTGCAGAAAATACAGATCCAGCTGGGCAGGCTTTTGCTCTGGCTATGTGAAAGACATTCCTGGAGCTATTGACTGCCTCTGTGTGCCCAGAGCAGCACTCACTCACCACAGTGTGACTACTCATATGAAGCCTCTCTGATGTCAACAAGAAACAAAAGTTGAATTAATTTTTCCCTATAAAAGCAAGCAAACTTTCAATCTGTAAAATTAAGCTCCAGTAACAAGAATATAACACACTATTCCATTGCCTAACTTTTCATGAGTGCTTTTACCAGTGAAGAAGGTACATAGCTATGAAAAATATTGAGTAGCTACAAATCAAGATTAGCTATCCAGACATTTAGCCTAGAGTCATTTTGGAAAACATGCATAGAGAACTGAAACACAGTCGGGGAACAGAAACTGCCTGCAGGTCAGAAGAGCCACAGGATTTTCTTCCACAGAAAGAAGAAAGGTATTTTAACCAGAAGCACTACCAAATTGTACCTTATTTCACAGATATCTACTCTATATTGCAAAACCAAGAATTGAGAAACTGAGTGGCAGTGCCGTAGATCTGTGTTTCCAGGCAATACTTCTTTCATAGAGAAGAATTCAATTTTAAGAATATGCTCATCCCCATACTTTAGTGGCATGAAAATATTCATGACTGATACAAGAACGGGAAAAGACACTCTGGAGACCTCAGAGAATTTAGAAACACTCTATCAAAGCTACTGCACAGCAGATTTAAGATACGCAGTTGAAGCATTTGAGCAGAAACATTTCTAAGCAAATAGCTGAGTTGTTATGTGTACATTATGTGCATCCAGTTTAATTCTATAAAATTAGTCTACAGAGATTCATTTATAAGCAAGGATTAGTTTCAGGAAAGACCAACCAGGACAGAAACTAAAAGCAAGTGACCTTGCTAAACACTCCTCACAAGCTCTACAAAGCACTGATTGTTCACAGTCTTTAGCAAACAGTTCATGTATCAGGTGACTCAACAGCTTTCAGCATAGCGCCTTCAATTCAAGCAGCAAACAGTACAGAGGGTTAACACCTTTTGTGCTAGTATCAAACATTTTGGCTTTTTCCGTGGTTAGTCATATCAGTGGGCCAATTAGAATTTAACAGTAATAGCTTCACACACACTGCAGCCCTGAAACACACAGGAAAAGATGTGCTTAGTATAAAAGGGTATCCAAGGAAAAGTCTGCAGGTTCAGGCCTTTATCAAGTAATTGCTTCAGAGGTAGTCATGATCCTAGCATCAAGAAATCACCAAATACCTGACAGAACAAGAAACTTATCTAGAGCAGTTGTATTTCTTCTTACTTCTCTGTTTCAGTGGCAGGTACTTTAAATACTTGATATAGCTTTTAACACTGTGTAGTTCTCAGCACATACCAACTTGACAAGTCTTTTTGAAAGGTTTGTTACCAGGAGGGCCTTTCCACACACACTGGAATCTTCTCCCTGCCGACATGCTTTCAGCGAATCACTATGCTGCCATTTAACAGAAAAATTTTTAGAAGCCACAATTACTCTCAAAGAGCAGTAAATGGAGGTTAGCAGGGCCTATTGGGAGACAGACAGCAGAAGCATTTTCTTTTAAGTATTTGGTCTAAGGTTTACCACTAACAGGGTACTGGTTGACCAACAAAGGCTTCAAATTCACCGGCTGCAATGAAGAACATTTTAGGTTGAATCCTCAGATTTGTTTATGAAATATCTCAGATAGGCATAGGACATAAAGCCCAGCAAGGATCCAACTGAATTTCATTAAGAGCATACGACAGAGTGAACTCTGGGTCCTCAACAACTCACTCAAGCCCACTTTAGAACAGCAATATAAGGGTGAAATAACTGAGTGGATCCTGTCCCTCTGTTCCTTGGTACTGGTATGGCACACACCTGATCATGCAATAAGCCACTTCCAGGTTAAACACAGCAGACATTTTTTGGCTGAGTTACCATACAATCAGACCAGTACCAGATCAGGCACAAGGCAGGCAGCAGCAGCAACTCTCCCCTCTCAGCAGCAGCCAGCTGGGGTGAAGCTTCAGCCAAGGGAACACAGGTTGCCACCGACAGGGACAGGCCTGTTCTTTCCCATCATCTTTTTCCATGTCCTCCCTGCACCAACTCTACCAATACTGCAGCCACAGTACAAGTCAGGTGAGCTCGCTCATCCAGCTACCTTGGCTTGGAAAGAGCTTGACTTGAGCAGGCGGCAGCAGCACATGAACCCCTCTCCCTCTCCACACAGCTCATGAAATTACATCCTGCGAGGGTATGAAGACACATGAGATTACTGCATATGTTGCAAAGTTAAATAAAATACCACTGCTTATATGGTACTTCTATCTGGATTTCCTTCAGAAACAGAATCCTTCTCTCTACCCCTCCCTCAACTGCAGCTTCAGATCTTGGAATCTTAACAATTAACTCCTGCTTTAAACCAAATATAATCCCAGCGCTTCTTGATAAAGGAACTGTTTTATTTCAGTCATGACCTCCATCACAAAGTGGCTTTCATAAATACGAAAAGAAAATCCTTACCATTTTCTATCATGTTACTCAGAGAATTCAAAGAAGTCAACATAAACTATAATACAAGATAATGCCTCCTCCATTGTCAGTCCTCCATTTAAAAAAAAAAAAATATTACCTGGGAGATATGGTTGATGGAGGACTCCATCCTCCGTAGCTGGGATGCTTGGATGTCCAGCAGTTGTAATACATTGTTGGCCAGTGCATTGATCTGATAAGCAACACTGGCTAGAGACTGAGTTGTGTAGGCTTTGGTCTCTTCTAATGCTTTCCTTTTATCTGGAGCCTGTAAAGCAAAAGAACAAGACATTTGCTTAAGGTCAGGAAAAGGGTGGGGGTGGGGGAAAAGGACAGGAACAAAAAAAATACAACCTGTATTTAGAAGAATCTGCAACCGAGAAAATCTGACTGTGCAGTAAAAGTACTCTATCTGCATCTACATTTAAATTCTCAATCATAAGGAGCAGATATAGAATTTGAAAAATATTTAACCATAATAAAATTACATGCCAAGAAATAATTCATTCAGTAGAAAAAATAACACTGTCACGGTTTGTTGAAGTTGAATTTCTAAAGCCTGTCCAATCCTTCATTTCCCAAAAAGCCTCCAATTCCCCAGGAACAGTGAAATGCAGCTTTTGCCATCTCTTATGAGGTCATGCAGCCCAGGCCAATTAAAGACAGAAAAGTATTTTCTCAGAGTTGACTGTCCCTTACTGTACATGCCACCTACAAAGCCAAACCTCCAGCTATGCTGACTACTACTCCCACAGTCCAGGAGAATGGTGAGTTGCGCATCAGGATGGCATACACAGCAGGCTCCCGCATTCAGGAGTATTTGTGAAATTATCCCTCCTCACACAAAAGCTTAGTAAACTTTCCTTGACAGTTGAAAAAGTTTGTCATTGACTGAGAAGACACACTTATTTTGAGGCATCAGAAAGGAGCACAGCTTCCCCCCAAAGGGCAAAAATATCAGGAGAGGATCAGTTTCCCACTGAAATCAGTCCTTGCTAAGGTAAAGTCCTCAATCTGTCCTGAGGCATTGCTCCCTAGTCAGAGGGCAGGTTACTGTCCAAGAGCAGCAACTGCTTACATGACTTGAACTGCACGGCCCAAGTAAGTCCCTTCTCACTGGCACGATGGAAGGTACCAACAGCATTTCCACCTGGAAAATACACCACTCCCCCCCCCCCCCCCCAAAAAGTGCTCCCTGCATCACGGCTTGGGAGCTGGCAGTGGAAGCCATGTACTTCACCTGTTGCCCAACTTGCAAACTGCAGCTATCCAGAATTCTGTTTTCTTCCCTTTGCAGGAAAGGTGCACTGCATAAGGAAGGACTTGCAGTACTGGATGACTCAGGGCTAGCATAATTTCTTCCTCATTTATTTGTGGAATAGTCAGTTGATCTCAATCAAAAGGAAAGGTTCATATTAATAGTCCCTTCCAGTTAGACTTCTATTTTTATTGTTGATTTTTTTGAATAACACTCAACACGCATTGTATGCAACAGTTACAATATTAAGCAAACTCAGGAAACAAAGAAATTCCATTTACATTCAACTGAGCCCTGTGTTTTCCAGTTTCCATGAACTCATTCATTCTTAAATCCTGTCTCTTATTTCCTCACCTCAATATTTTATTTTAACATTCACAAGTGTTAAATCTGCCCCTGAGTTAAAGTATGAAAAGATGCAACAGCTAATAAGGAATCCTTCTTGTGTCTCTTGCTTTAAGGAGAAAATCAGAAGGTAAGCTGTTTATGTAAACTATAAAGTTGCAGTATGACCTAAATACTGTAACACAAACTATGCTATGCTACCTTTTAATTAAAGATTTTTTAAACAAGGGCAAATTTCCCACCCCAATCCAGGAAATTTGTTCCTATTCATGATTAACATTCCTTGCAGAGTTTTGACACTTATTAGAACACTTGGTTAATGCCATCCTTCAAACGGTTTCACATACAGATGCCTTCTACAACATGAAGCAGGAAGAACAGTTTAACACAATCTGTTGCCAAAAGGTAAAAAAGCTACGGCATGTATTAAGGTCACACCTTGCAAAACTCCATTTTTTAGTATTCCCAAATGCAAACAAAACTAGCTTTCACCTAAAAAGAGTATCGACATTTCTAGCTGTCAGAAAACATTAGTAGGAGTCATTTTGCTGCTTTAGAAAACAAAACTTGGTGGTGAAGGATCTGTAAAGCAACTACTAAAGGTTCAAGAAGCAAGTTTCCCAAATCATCCTGGCTTTCCAAAGAGGCATTTTAAACTTCAAACTGTCACTAGCAGTGACTTTAAAAACACTGTCCTACTGAACTGGAGCCTAAAGAAAACAACTGATCAGTTATACTTGCACTTCTACCACTCTCGACAATGCTGAAAATGCAGGAAGCAGCTTCAATGATATCTGAAATAAAAAGTTTACTGAACTAGACAGAGTCAATAAGGCAGCAGCCAACACAATTCTAACTTCTATATAAAACTCAAGTGGAGATCTGTAGACTTTACTCAAGCAGTTTTCTTACTATGAAGTTTCAACTAAATAATGTTAGGTTGAACACTAACAGGTTACAAAGCCACAGCACTCAATTACTGAGTGTTGTCAACAGAGAAAACTTCAGTGTATAAAGTTTCTTTTCTTCTCTAATGATTTGTTGATCAAATGCCTTGCCCTCATTTGCCTAAGCACCTAACCTTTTAGTTATTTGCTCAAATCACTGGTTTGGCAGAAGGATTAGATGAACATCGTTGTGATGTGGAACGTATTTCATGTCCTAGTACAATTAAGTTAGAAACATTTTCAAGCTTTGCAGATAATTCAGGCAATTTCAGTTTGCAGTTTAACAGCTTAGATTAGAAATAACTTGACATATAGTCTTTTGCATTTTTTAAGTAGAACTGCTGGCATCCGCAAGATATAAGCTAAAAGCTTCACAGCCAGCAGAAGGGGAGGGGAGAGGGGGAAGCCAAGAGCCATGTGGTAGCAACAGGAGGGAGCTGGGATCTCCCGTGTTCTTCAACTGTTACTTTCATCTCTCTCTTTAACCAAAAGCTAAAAGCAGTGTAGAAGATAATGCACATGTTTACATGCCTTCAGATACTTCAGTATAATACATGAGCACCAATTAACTATTCAAATTTAAAGATAACACAATACAAAGACTGTCAACTGACTTGTTTTCCTAATAGTTCAGAATTACTTTATAATCTCATATTAAAAGCTTCAAAGATACCATTGTTTCTCTAGCAGTCCTTGACATAAATGGAAGTTTGAGTGTCCTTTAGTAGCAAAGTGAACATTCTCTAAATCCAGAACATCACAGCTTTTGAAGTTTCCCTCTCAAAGTAAGCTCCCACCCATATACTCAGTTCACCCTTAACAGTCATGTTACTGTGGCAAACTTGCAGTTTGAAATTGCTTTCACATAACTAGGTTTAATACTAAGAAAAAAGAGAAAAAAAACCTCTCCTATAATCAAAGTGGATACATAAAGAGACAGTTAAACTTGCATGGCATTGCACACTGTGTATCATGTATTTTTGTCAAACGCAAACTTGTATCATAAAGCTTCCTTAAAAAGTTTACGTAATTACTATAGTCAAGTCAAAACTGATTCTGCATCCAAGCAACTGCCACAGCAAAAAGAGAGTAGGAGCTTATTTACTGATTCTTCGGTGCAGTGACACATCAAGGTCAAATGACGAGTAGTCTGTCCATTACTCAGCAGTTGATCTCTACAAATTGCATAGGCAACTTTTTCTTCCCCTCTCCAAACTGTCACCCACATAGGCACATCCCCACAACAGTGTCTGTGCAGTGTTCAAACCATCCGCCCTCCCAGCTTTGTGTCTCTCAGCTAATTCCCATCATCTTCTAGTTCATATAGCACACAACTACATGCACAAGCTTCCTCCAAAAATCACATCAGCTCACACTGCAAAGCATTTTTGGAAGGCAGGCTTTCCGTTGCAAGCACACTGCTCTATACCCTCATTACCTGTTCTCTGAATGCTGTTTTCTCTCTTCCCACTTCAGTTCCATTCACTGTGCTTGAAACTCCCTGTAAGATAAATGCCCCACCAGAAGAACTGGTTCCATTTGACGAAGGTCAGAAAGCAGCTCGTCACATCACACCAAGACTGGCTGTCCTTGCAGAAACATATTAATTTGCCACCTCAGTATGTGGCATGTGTTGCTCCACATTTTTCATCTTCAGCTGTTGGAATACATGCAGACTCAAGCACAGAAAAACCCATCCAGGATAAACTACTAACAGAACACTTCCCTAAAGCAGCCCAATAATCGCTAAGCTAAACAGAGCTGTTAATTATTCAGTGCCCAATACCTGTTCAGACGCTTGGCATTCTGTTCAAGGGCTTGAGCACCCTCAGTAATCAAGCTACAACAGCAGCTTTACACTCAGTTTTATATTCCTTTGCTGTTACTGCTCATGCACGTTTAATGAATTCAACAGTGCAGTACATTTGTGTTTGCTTCACAAGTACACACAGGATAATTGTTTAGTTTTACATCTTGGTTGCCTTTTCTAAAGACTTCAACCTTTCGTTAATTGACTAAAGAGAAAGTTAGGATTACTACAATCAGTTGCAACATGGATTTAGCAATGTCTATCACATACCAGCATTCACAGAATGCAACTATGCCAAAGTCATCAATACACCTATTTGTTTTCTCTTTTGTTCATGTTACCATTTATCTATCTTTGATGTTTACAGAATGCATGCTTCCTGATAAGACAAATACTACAGCTGAGGTTTCAAAGTTCTGCTTCCTTCACTAAGGTCTTGCCATTTTAGCTCAAAGACCTGGTCCCAACAAACTCGGGAAGGAAATTTTACTAGAAAAAAAAAAAAAAAAAAGAGAGAGAAACAAAGAACACCCCACCAAAACTTTTAGCTTTAGTTAGCTACAATCTACAGCACCTCACTCTTCCAGTAAACTGAAAATACTTTTATAGAATGATGAAGATGTACAACCAGGCAGCGGCTTGGAGACTCCTAGATACGAGTACCTAACCTCCCGGAGAACTAGCTGAGGATGCTCCAAGGTGGAAGGAATGTATTTCTGAAAAGTGGCTTCCCCACTCAGAAAACCAGAGCACTCAAATCTCCCTAAAGCAAAAGCTTCTAACATTATGTGGAACTTTCGGATGCATCTATGAGTTTGAAGTTGCTGCTTCACTGATTTGATAAGGCTTTTAATAACTCAAAGTTGATCTTAAGGGTTTATTTGTTATTTCCAACTGCTAATGGCAAATGTCTTGGGCATTTCTAAACTATTTATAATGTATGTTCAGCTTAGACCAAGTATTCCACATCCGAGCTGCAGTAATGTGTTTCAAATGTTTAAATATGCCATAGACACTAGATAACATTTACCTACTGAGTCAAAAGTCTAATTTACACTGAATATCAAGAACCATAAATCCAGACATCACTGTAAATAACTGAGGAGCTGCATACTGAAATAAGTGGGTAGCCCATGGACACAGGTTCTCCCTTATCCATAGTTCACAAAGCTTGTTAGACTGCTTTGTAAACATGCTGCACCATGGTAGACTTTTTGGCTGTTACTGATAGTTATTACACCAGAACATCAGTCATAAATGAGAGAAAAAAGTCAAACTGGCAAGTCACAACAGCAAGTGCCACAAGCTTCCATATTCTGAAGAACTTTCAGGAGCCAACTACCTACCTGGAAGCCATCCAAGATGATCTAAACAGACTGTGGTCAGTACTAGCAGGTGCTCAGGAGGGAGCATTCAGGGTTTCTCTCGTCACAGATATAGCCTTAAGGGATACCTATCATTCCAGAGTGGCAGGGGAAACTAGGGCTTCAAAATTTACAAATAGGTGTTGCTTACACCATGTATGCCATCCAGGTAAGGACAGAGCATGAATCAGATGTGTCAGTTGTCGCCTGGAACAAGCTTATGGCGCTCATGCCATAGAGCAATCTCATTGAAGAAATTCCACAATGCATTAGGCTAGCATTTACTCCAAGGGGATGATGCACTGAGTATTTCCCAATATCCACAGAACTATACTCAGCCTGATATTTACCTGCCTACAAGTTAGAGACTGTTCCTCACAGATCAGCACCTCAATTCCCCCACTGGAAAGTGAAGTAAGCCATTGGCAGAGTTATTTCAGAAGTTTGAGCTCAGCCTTTCCCAGCATACTAGCACAAGAGACATCCTCCCTGTAGCACCACAAATAAGACTTCAGAGGGTCACCATTACACTTCATCTACTGTCTGTCTTCAACAATCAGTCCCAGATCAGCCACCACCATTACACTTGTTAATGGAACCATCTCCTTTGCCATTCATATCGTTACTATCATCAGTAAGAACAACTGTGGAAAACTTAAAAAAAAAGCATTTTCATGGGGACAAGGAACAGGAAGGGACTTAGTACAAGCACAGCCTGATAAAATGACAGGGCAAACCCAGCCTCCAAAAACCCACAAGTTCAAGAGTGCAAGCAAATCTCAACTAAAATTCTGCATCACAAAGATCAGCACTACAACACGTGCAGTAGAAAAACGTTCAAGTGTTTTACTGAAGTGATTTGCCGTAACTTGGTGTTTTGTTGTACTTTCTACCATTCCTGAACC
>NW_009605774.1:0-16463 GCF_000690535.1 Cariama cristata | reverse complement strand
TTTCTTTCTGCCTTGCCGTACCCGGGGGGGGGGCGGGGCAGGCAGTGTGTGCTGAAAGCTCATGGTTTTAACTACCCAATAGCTTGCAAGCTATTAATAACAACATATTGCTGAACATCACTGAACATGTCCACCTCCTGTCCAAGGCCTTCTCTACAGGTGACTGGCAGTCATTCCTTCACTGATGGTGAAAACAAGAAATAGAACAGTCTATCCAACACACCTCTCTACACATAGTGAAGAGGTGGTGTCAAATAGAAGTATCAAAGCTCTCAACCACTTAAATAACTAGTTGTTCCAGGAGTACAAAGGAATTTAAAGATGGAGGAGCCACAGAAGGATGCCTAACCATTCAGAACAGTTCTAAAACCAAAGATCCCTCTCACTAAAGTAACCTCAAAATCAAACCCAGGATGATGAAATTCTTTTAAGTCCATTCAGTAAACACTAAATCTTCCCATCTACTGAAGCAGAAATCCTCAATAAACACAGCCAGGCCAGCATCGACGATTCAACTCAAGTGAATTTCCTTCCAGCATCCATAACAAAAAGGCCCATTAGTATGAAATAATACCATGTCTGTTGAGTTTCTTCAAGATAAGATACAGTAACTCAACCATACCAAATGCAGAGGAACTTGTAGAACTTGAAGTCTCTTCTACCCAGGTAAAGACTTTGGACAGTAAAGCTGGCATTCATTCAAGGCACCAGACAATAAGGTGATCACCACCACAGCAACTATCACACCACAGCCTTCAAGCAAGATTTCAGTCTGTTTCTTTTTAGAAACACTATCTTGACAAAAATCATTGACTAGCCAGCTACTCCATCTCAAGGGTCAAGACAGACATCAAATTACTGTAGTTTAACAAACACATAGGTCACTGTAACAAGCATGGCCTATAATTCACAAGCTCTGTTTCAGACGCCCTTCCCCCAAATCCTGTACATGCTAAACAATCAGCTAGAAGCAAATCCTTCATTTCCATCAATAAGATTCCCCTGACCAGTCCTGAATATTAGCAAATTACCATTTCTATGGGCCGAGACCAATTTAGCCAATCTGCCCATGTCCTTGCAGATTTTCTTTTACTTAAAAGTTGCTTTTCATTCTGTTAACCATAAAAAGAAGAGTCTCAATTTTTCTAATCATTATCTCTCTTGGGGAAGGTAGAGGGAGAAAGTTTCTTCGTTAAGAAGTTCATTCCAAAGGAGAGTTTAAGGGACATGCAGATACATTTTTATATATATATATATACACACACACGCGCATATATCCCACAATAGTAAAAGTGTATCAGTCTTGATAACAAAAAATGCAAGATGAATATGTACATTGATGCTTCTAAAAAGAAGTTTAACTTTCTCAGACACACTGATACAGGTAATCATCAGATCCCAGCCCATTCTGACCTGCGTGTACACGGCAGAGAACCATGTATTTGAGATTAAGCTTCCAATAACTACCTTACTGTTATATATGTTTTTTTACATAAACAAAGACAAGTTCACAAGATAAAGTCTGTGTCAGAGTGTTGCAAATACTGTAATTGGTCTGTAAAGGAGAGCAGAAGTAGCCTACAAAAACACTTTTTTTAAAAACAGTAAATAACTTAAAAAAATCAACTTAGGAATTCCATTTTAATCCAGGCTGTGAACTTTATAGCAAGAAACAAATCTATCCAATAGAAGTGTGATTTACAAAGCAATGCCGACTCTGACAGATGGAGCCTGGGAAGAGATGTGCCAGCTGCTCTGTTAGCAGCATTTTCTGCCCAATGCAGCACACAGTGTTCATGTCAACTCTGGACTAACCCACTCCCCTTATTAAAAAACAATACATGTATATAAAAATACTATTGAAAACTTAATTTTCGGTTGTCCTGCCAAATCCTATAGAGGAGATGTCACAGTAAACATACACATTAGCACAATACATTGTTAATGTCAGTTGCTACAGTCTGTGTACACAACCAAAATAGCATGCCACACTGAACTAAAGTGACAGAAGCAGACATGCCCATGTGTTATTTTCACAACCCTTGTACAGTGAATTAGTAAGACTTCAAGACTGCATAGCTAGCAAGCTTAAGAAATTTGGTCTGAGTTATTTTCTGTGTTTTACATGATTTAGACTATACAAGCTCCAGGAGAGAAACCACATCTTGCATTCCTGTAAAGCACTGCACAGTATTAGCACATACAGTTGCTTCAAAATTACGCTTTTAACTTCTTTGCAGTGCTTATGATTTGCCTTATGACAAACACATAAATTTCTTCAAAGCTGACAAAGCAGGCTCTGACATCAGAGACATCAGCCAGAGCTCCAAATAAACCCTCGGACTGTCATTCAGGAAAAGAAACCCTTGGCACTTCCATCACAGTCTCCCTTCTTCAACACTACGAAAGTTACCCAAGGCCTTGTAGCATACAATTACTTTGGCATGCTAGACAGCAGATAATAGGGAATTAGAGAACTTAAGTTGCATTTGTTTCCTTATGCACTGTCTCTCAAATATTGATCTTTTGTTTTCTCTTTGTAATAGGCCTTGAAATTAAAATGCCTGTTTACTTTAAGTGCCAGTACCCACCCACTAATTTTAGCTTATCTAGCAAGGACATGCTCACTGATAAGTTAGAGATTTATTTTTCTTTTTTTTTTTGTGGGAAAAGGAAGGAGATGCTTTAGCATTTATTAGTTACCTTAATATCCTCCTTGTAATATAGTAGCAGCAATGCAGAACCCAACTGGAGTGAAAATAACTGGAGTGAAAAATCAGCACTGGGTAGATTTTCATGCCATGCAAGCCTTTGAATCAAGACAGCTCAGAGTAACCTGTTTTGGGGCAAAGCTCTTCAGCTCATACCGTGTGAAAAAATGCCTTTTCACAATATTGATAACAATGGTTCCTTCTATGGATTTTATACACCTCTTTAGTTTACTCTCAAGGACTGGTGAGTGCTCACACAGTCAGAAGTTTTTACCTCTATTTTGACAAACCAAACTGAAGGAATAAGCCCAGAATTCTACAATAAATCTGTATCTGAAGACACGCAACATGCTAAAATTCAATGACTTTTTTTTTTAGGTGAGCTTCCAACACTACCTTTCTCTCCAGATCCTCACTCCCTAGTCCTCCCTACCCTCCAGGCAGGCCTGGAATCATACCAGACATTACTGAGCAAGCAAGGTTAAGATAACAAGATTTATCATAAAGGATCAAATTACAGTGTCACCTCAGCATGTCCTGGTATCACCGATAATATGCCAACATTGCTCTGAACCCATGCAACAGGGTAACTTCAACTGCTGTTTGCAAGACAGCTACATACTGAACGTCAGCATCCGCAAAAGGGTTGGTCCAAAAGCAAGTAGGCTCAAATCTACGCTCCTGCCCAGCAACAGGTTTCTCTACATGGAGACGACAGAGATGCCACAAGATGACAAAGTGGGGAGGGAAGTGGAGAAGGAGAGCGTGGAAAGTTATTAGCAGGCCTGTCCAGCTCCAGGAAGAATCTCAAGGCACTAAAACGTAGAGTCAAGAGTTATACACGCCTTCTGACATGCAGCAAGTGTCTGGACCACAAGTGTTCCTAATGCAGGAAGAGTTCTCATATTTAAGAAAGTAACTTTCAACATATAGCCACTGCCCAGATTTTACAGTTCAGGCAGTTCCCAAGCATCACAGTATTTTTAAAACAAAGAAAAAAACAATGGCCATTACAGGGTCAAATTCTCTTCTCATACTTTGTATCACTACAATGCTGACTATTTAGTGTCTTGAAGATCAACATACTCACACCAGCAGGAAACCATCCAAGGGCTTGCACATATCTCACAACATTGGCGCAATGTGCTTAGACCAGAAACCAGTGGATCCCCAGTTTGTAGTAGCTTGCCTCCCAGCACGAGGCATACTCTCACACAGACACAGGCTATACAGTGATCTCATGGTAATAAAGTAATGGACTGCAATATAAGGGCTGATTGTTTTTACAAGAAATTCCATGTAAATGGAGAAAATCAACCTAATTTCTGTTTTCGTCTGATCACATAAACAGCTGCTAATATTGCTTAGACTTTTACACACTGCTGACCTGACTGTACAATTTTTATCTGATAGTTATAAGCACACTATATCCAGTTTCTTTTTGAAGAACTACTTTTTATCATGTTAACATTTGAGCTTGTGGTTAGCAACAGCATTCCAAAACCTTACATACATAAGCTCACTTGAATACTGGGTTATTTCAACTGCAGCAAGTAGGAATTTAGCCCCTCTAAAAAACCAAACACACACAACAGAACAAAACGGATGGCTCAGGAAAATGGAGAAGAGAAGCCCAGGGAGGAGGAATGGCAACGATGAACAGGACGGTAGGTAACGGAGAGTGAATAAATGTTGTAATCTCCACATCCAGCAACAGATAAAACTTAATGTACAAGTTCTTCCCAGGAGCAAGGGGGTTGTTTTGTTTTTGTAAACAAAGTCCTTGGAGAGACAGTTGCTGTGGCATTAGTTAGCAGAGCAGTAGTTCAAGTGAGTAACTTTTCCTAGAAACACAGCTGCAATGCCTCTGGCAGACACAATTACAGCAAAGTTTTCTAATCCATGTTGAAGTTCCACTGGTGTTTTTATGCTGCTCCTTCACATGATTTTAAAGATGGCTTCCCCTTCATGTACAGTGTAGGGGAGGACAGCTTTAGGCAGATGCAGGAGGTGCAGAGTCACACAGATGACAGCAGGGCCTTCATTTCCATGCAACCACATGCATGAGAACTGTCACATCCACACCACTCCCCGTTCCCAACTCTTGTAGTAAAACAACCCCTGAACTATTCTATTTCAGCACTTGCAGTAGGGCCACCAGGACACCTTGCTACTGTCTCATCTGTAATCAGCTTGACAGACGAGTGGCCTTATTACACCACAGAGGAGCTGTGTTTGGAGAAACAGTCCTTTCACAACAGGAACACATCAGTCACAGTTGCGTATCCACCCATACCCACGCTGCCATCCACACCTCCACATCCGTGCGCCCCAGAGGAAGCCAAGTTCCTGTCCCCATCTAGTTGAAACACAGGGGAGGCCATGGGAGGACACGCACTGCAGCAGAGCAGCATGTGGGACAGCGTATCTGGCACATCCAACTGCTTCAAAGCTTGGGATCGCCTCTCTACACTGCAAGAGAGGCAGAAGTAGTCCAAGCAAATTGTAGCCCAATTAAGTCTCTGGCAAGGCTTAGCTACCAGAGATAAGATTCCTACTATGATGCTAGCAGATGCAAGCCAGCTCAGGACTGGAACAATTACATTTCATAAGCTCTGTTCAGAACTCTTATTTAAAACACCAAGAAGTGGCTGTTAGTAGCAAAAAAAGAAGTTACACCCTAAAAACACGCTCTCAATTTTACCAAAGAATATACAGTATTTACATGTAAATGAAATCCTGCATGAATAGGGGGATGGAAAAGGAAAGACTTTATGCAAAAACAGCCTAAACACTGAAGATACATCCAAAGCAAAACTGGAGACTGGTTTTTTTTACAACCTCCCCTCCTAAACAGTTCTTACAAGAGGAACCGCTTTTCAGCTTCCCATCTTGGTTTTCAAGGTTTTTTTGTGGGTTTTTTTTGGTTTGTTTTTTTGTTTGTTTGTTTTGGTGTTGGTTTTTTTTGCTTTGGTGATTTTGGTTTAAGAAAATTGGAAAGAAAAAAACATTTTCTGTTCAACAGCTACAGAAATCAATATTCTTAGTCACAAAAGGAGAATTTTCTTATCATCGTGAATGGTCACATTTTTGCACACATTAGACCTAACAATGATGATTTTTTCTTGATTTTTGCAGTGTTTAGTTTGCATTTAGTCATTTTCTCAGAAGGCAAGAAGCTTAAATGAGTATCTTTTGCTCACTACTTATGTTCCCTATTTGCATAACTCCTTCACAACTGCTCCATTAAACACCTCTTCCCCTCCAAGGCCAATTTTAAAAAGCCTCCTGCTTTATGAGGCTGGCAAGCATGACTCACAGTATTCCCCACATCCATTCCTCCCTGTCTTGTGGGATGTTATACAGCCAGGAAGTACCTGTTTCAGTTCATACTTTCCCACTCCCAGTGCTGCTGCAGCAACCCCTTACAGCAATCTGGGAATAAAATAAAGCTACCTCTCTAGCCATCTGCTGTAGGTAGGAAGCAAATAGTAACAGTATTTGCTTTTAATGTCCTTCTACCACATCACAGTTAGCAAGACACAGTGG
Source organism: Cariama cristata (assembly GCF_000690535.1). Lineage (NCBI taxonomy): Eukaryota > Metazoa > Chordata > Aves > Cariamiformes > Cariamidae > Cariama > Cariama cristata. Next base: position 10,203 of record NW_009605774.1, on the reverse strand, counting down.
CTGAAAGAGGCAGACAGTGAAGGAGGGTTACACACTGTCTCCCATTCCTCCTGTGCTTTTACTCCTACCAGAAACTTGGAGCTGCTCAAGATCCTCAACTTGCTTTTCAATCATTCTTCAAACCATTCCCATTTTCCATCAGTAAGGCAGAAAGTTATTCAGCATAGGTTATTCTTCATCAACTCTTAAGCCCTTTCCATGCCAGAGGAACATGCTCAAATCCCCCACACATCTCACATTCAGGACCAAAACTAGCAACTTTTCTCCCCTCAGGAGAGGAGCAGCAGCCCACAGGTACCATATCGCCGCATATTTGGCTTCTATCCCAAGTAAATGAGCCTCTCTCATAATTACAACAAATACCTGCTTTGGTCTTTGAACGGTCAATATTCACTGCAGAGTACTGACAGGAGCCAATTTTACAGTTCTTGTTCATGGATAGCAGGTTTCCAAAAAGGGAACATGAGGTACAAAGCTTTCTATTGACTGCTACGCTTCTCTGCTGGTTTAAAGGACAGACTGTTAAAGAGGAATGAAATACACATCTAGAAATGACCCAGCCACTACTCAAGTGATACAAGACTTCTTACAAAGTAAGCAGCATCGTATGAGCCCAAGCTTCAACTACATCTACGGCAACAACAATTTTCTCTAACATTCAAAGTTAAAGACACCTTAGAAATCAGATACAAAATCTGTTGCCATTTAAGACAACATGTACTTGCAATGCTCCCAGACAAGTCTCAGGACTACTGTGGCAACCAGATCATTTTAGTGCTGGGAGAACATATGGTATGCTGCAGCAGGAAACACACCCACGGTATTCGAAGAGAGCCCTTGTAGAGCCAAGCACTTCCAAACCAGATGCACATTTTATCTAATGCAGCTAAAGCCAGGAGTTTGCATCACAGAAACAATAGCTCCTCCCAGAGATCTAGAAATCCTGCAAGTCAGTCAGCAAACCAAAAGCTGAACAATCCCCAGACAGGTCTCCAAGGATCTTGCCAACATAAGTGCATTGATCCATCATATCTCTATTTGTTAGTTTGATACTCTCTGGACCTCGATTGAAGCATCATCCAAACCACCTGTCACAAGGCCTCACTGTGGGAACCCTGGAGGCTATAATCATATTTTATAAACTCCCTTCAGTATCAGGTCCAGCTCTGCTTTGTGGACATGTATCTACTAATGTATGTTAACAGAACACCATTCCCCCTGACATGTCCACCTTTCCCTCACTGTTAAGAGATCCAAAGTCCTCCAAGCACAGAAGTTTTATTAAGCCCTTTCCATTCCTTGGTCTCCCAGTAAGAGAAGGACCAGCTTCCCGAACAAGGCAGGCTTCTTATAAAGGAAAGGTCTGGTTGCATATATCCAAGAGGCCACCTAAGAGTTTTACTAGTAGATAGAATCACCTCAGTCCTATTGCACAGTGCATCCTCCCAGAAGCCTTCTGCTTCCTCTGTATCCTGCTCATCATGGCTTCGTCAGGTGGTTACAGATCACTCTGCAGCCAAGGCCTTAGTCCCAACTCTGTGCCAATAAAGATAATCTAAAACCGAAGTGCATATAAATGTCTGTACCAGCTGCAGGTTTCAAATTATTCAAACCCATGGTAGTAGAAGCTGTTTGTCTGAAAGGCATCATGAAAAACAGCTGCATAATTTAAGCTGTAAGGCAGTAAAATATGCAGTTAAATAATAGAAAGGGATTAATTAAAAGAAACAGTCAAGGGAGAAGAGGTTTTCAGAGAGATCTGAAACAAGACTGAAAGCCAACAAGGTAGAGAGTAAGCACATGAGCATTTCAGAGGCAGAAGCTGTGATGAGAGCACTCTTGCATCAATTGCAGCAAAAGAGAAAGTCCACAGTACTTGGCAGTAGGAGAAGAGTAAGTGAGACAACAGGTCTAGGAAATGGCCTACAGCAAGCAGATAGGAGACTTCAGAGAGAGAAATCAGCAAATTTGCATTAAGATCACAGGTTAGGAGAAGCACCTGGAAAGAGAGGAATGTTGTCACTAGAAACATTTAGAGCTGCAATAGTGACTAACATTAGTAGGCATAAGCATGTGAAAAGACAAGCAATGGCATGGCATTCTGCAGCTACTTAGATGTTACTGCAGTAGTCTCAAGCAACTGCCTGGACACCTTGTTCTTGGCTTGTCTATTTGTTTTGTCCACATATTTTCATATCTTAGGCTCCAGAAAACACAGATTTTTTGCATGGGGACCATAGTTCAAGTAATAATTTGTAGCACATCTGCTGCAATAAAGTCAAATAAGATGCTCAACTGACGATGATTGCAACAGGACAAATACCGGTTGGCAGATTTGCTGACCTCAAAGTACAAAAAGGAGATCCGAGGATGAAAGTGAAGATATGCAACTAGTGAAATATTAGCTGGGAAAAAAGTCAACAAGAGAACCCCATGCCTGCCTGTTAAAGTATAGCTTAGAAAAAACATCATGTGAAACACTGGTGTGAAAGTAGCCAGAAAAGTCTACACTTCATTCTTTTCCAAGGATATCAAAGAATTGTTATGCTCCAAGTAGTAAACAAACATATTTTTTTTCTTGGAACTATTTATAACCTTAAGACCACCCAGTAAGAACATTATGCTCAACTCTAAGGACGTCAAACTAGCATTTGTTTCAGTAAGCCTCCTCTGCCCAAGTTCTGAGAGGCCTCCCTGCTTTCTTAACAGAAGTAGGAACAGCATCACATTTTACTCCCATTTGTCTTTGAGATCACAACAAAATTAGGAAAGCAATGCAAAGGCTCTTCCCCATGAGTTCTCACCACTAGAGTATCAGAGCCTCCTTGCACACAGAGCAGCATGCTTGCTCTTTAACTTCTGCAGTAGAAAGAGTACAGAGTTGATTATTTTGGGCTCTTTGGAGAGGGAGGGATGACACTACCACAAATATATCTGCTATTTTAACATAAGAAACATAAGGAACATAAGCAAGCTGTACCTTATTGCAGAAGAGACAACCTTTACTGTTCTTTTAGAATACTCCACAATGGCAGAAGATACAGTAAAGCACACATCTGCGGCTGTTAGGAAGAGACTTAACTGTAGGAGAGGCCCAAACCAAGAGAAGTTTTGATTTTCAGAGCCTTTTTCAGTTTGCCTAACCCAGCACTTACTAACTAAACATATTTGATCTGGTATCTTAGACAAGAATATTATTAAAAATAAAATCACCCTGTAAGCAGTCAATCTTTTTCAGAATAAAACTAACTTGTTTTGTCAGATTAGCCAGCAGGTTGGCTACCAATTTCATCTCATGTTAATACAGACTGTTGAATTTTCAAGTTGTATCTGAAAATGCTGCACTCGTGTTTCGCTCCAAGCTGAAATTCTCATGCAGGGTTCCCCACCCGTCCTAAAATATTGGCATCTTAGTAACAAATCTATGCTCTGCGAAGTGTGCACGGTCCCTGTTAACAGCATTAAGGGCTTGCATAAGTAATGAGTTAAACTATTTGCATAGTCTCAAGCAAAGGTGGCATCTACACTCTTGCTAATTAACCCAAGGAAAAAAGCACATTCCCTCTAATACCAAGAGGAGGAGTTCTGCTTTCATTTGCTGTACAATAAATGTATTCCTCAAAGAGCCCACCTGTCAGAAGTGCTGTATCTTTTATTTCACTACCCGGTCCTAAGCCGACAAAACACTTGACTGACCCCTCCAGCGCAGTCAGAAGGGCATGCTGACAGGCTGGAGGTGAAGGAGGAAAGGCACCCGCAGATACCATCCTGCTCACAGAGCTCTGTTCAGAAGCACATCGTGACCTATTCTCCACAGCACCCCGGTCTTGGCCCCTAAGGGCTCTGTGCAAGTTTTGAGCTGCAAAGGGTTATTTCTACAACCCACAGGAGACATCAAGTCTCTGTCTGCAGCAGCTGCCTCACCAGTAAGGTCAGGAAAAGGGAGGAACCACACCGAGGCACCATATCTACTATTACAAATTCAGTAGTTACTTCCCTCTACTTAGGGGTGGAGGGAAGGGAGGATCCCTGTGAGCAAGCCCACCCACTTCTGTCACCAGTGCTCAGATTTGGGGGGCGGGGGTGATGGTGGAGGTGGAAGGAATAGCATCAGAGGAACACCGCTCTGGGTAACATAAATACTAAAGAGAGCAAGAACGCTTGAGTAATTATGAACAAGCCTGGACACTGCGTAACTGAGGGCCCACAAGTCATTTCCCACCAGGTAACAACAAATAAAAACCACACCATTCTTCTTTCGACTCCCAAGTTACTAATTAAGGACCAAACAGAATGACAGAGAGAGCAGGATACCCTCTTATTCCTCAAGGATGTCTTGCTACACCAGAACTGACACTTCATCCACACAGCTGCCACCCTGCTGTTCTGTAGATAAGTAAGATTTCAGTCACCAGAACTGTCAAACACAGACTGCTTTCACTAACGAGCAAGAAAGCAGTATCTTCTAGTGCTCCTGCCAAGACAGAGACCCACCAACACGCAGACAGACAGTACTGTGAGCATTATGTAACTCCAGAAGTTTGCAAAGCCAAAAATTAAAATCTCAAGGTTCTTACGAGAGGAGCTATGTAAAACTCTTAAAAAGTAACTGCTGCTAACGAGTTCAATGGTGGTTCCAGGTGCATGTTTTCCCAAGGGATTCATTGCACTGTCTCCACATTACTGCAGATACGCGCTTTCTGCCCTGTTGTAGTACAACAGAGGCAATTTGGAAGGGGGGGCACGGGGGAGGGATACGACACGGACACCCTTGTGCACAGCACTGGAAGTCCAAACAATCAGGTTCTGTTCCCAAATCTGACAGCACGTCCCTATTTGACCTTCCACAAGTCAGTTATAAATTCTATGCCTCCACTTATGCTTCTGTAAAATGAATACAGTTCAAAATACTAAACAAAGATATTGGGAAGTTGCATCAGATTTTTGTTTCAGAGTTAGCGGTTTTTTTGTTGTTAAACTTAGATCGGTAGCACAGATACTAACAGGAACTTTGCCCTCAGAGGTAGAATGCTTCCTGCTTGTACGCAGCCTGCTCCTGTACTCCTATCTTCATTGCAATGTGATCCACTTTACGAGCCCTCCTCAAGGCCCATCTATTTTCTCTTTACCATAAGAGCTACTTAGTGCAACAAGCTCCCAGAGATCCGGAGGGAGGTATCAGACAGTTGCCCCTCTTCCTCATGTCTTCTTTCTTCCTTCCAACAATTCCACAGGGCTGGACACAGCAAGCGCAGCACAGAGAGCAAGGATCACGATGTACGCTGACAACAGACAACCTGCAAGCTCCTTCCTTCCAATGTATGTCCAAACAGAAGCGAGCAGACAGCACTCCCTTTGTGGAAGAAGCAGTATGCACCTGTAAAAGCTTATTCCAATCCACTTTGCCCAATTAAGGTACCAGAGTGCTGACAATAATCTGCTGAAATACTAACGAAAAATGAAGCAGGAAGAGCAGCTGACATCTTGCTGGCTTCTTAAACCAAATGTACCAAAATTAATGGAAACATTTCAAATTTGAGAAAGCTGGTCTCGTATCACCTACCTCCTTCGGACACAACAGAGACATACAACACGATAGGATCCATTTCCTGTACTCGCAGGGTAATCGCTTACTGAATCACTGAAGTTGCAGTATTGTCTTATTGCTGCTTTTGAGCTAAATATTCAGCTGTATTTTCCAAAACAGACACGCTGGCACAAAAGACCTACATAAGGCACAGAAGAGCTACAAGCCTAACCCATCAATCTGTACACAAGTTATTATTATCTTTGAAAAAAACAGGCACATAGAACAGCCAGTGCCTTTTATACTAACGGCAAACCTTTGCATCAACTACCTTAAAGAACGGTATTTAAAATTATAAGCTAACATCTTTTCTTAAAGAATGTGATTTAAGTCTATGAAGCACAGTACACCCATATTTTAAGTCATTGCTCTCTAGTTCTCCAATATTGAATTATATTTTGGTGTTACAGCAAGTAAACTAGCTTAATTTGGGTTTTTTCGTAAAATGTTCCAAATTTAGCAATGAAACCAGGAAAAAAAAAATCACTGTATTTACTCTCAATACAAACTAATTAACCTATGAACGTAAAAGCATGCAAGTTCTCACAGCACATAAAAGATGTATATTAGTGACAATTTAAGAAGTTTATCCTTTTAAAGCAGGCCATTTCCTGAATTAGACATTCTGAGTGAACTTCTTTGTACTGAACTAAGCTAAGCCACTTTCCATACACCAGACAACAAAACCAAGTGTAAGATCACTTACCAAGACTTCAGGAAAAAGAAACACCACAAAAAAAAAGTTATTTCCTTTCCAGTATGTACTCCCTACTGTATAGGAAGTGCAGAACATCCAGCCTATCAAACAGAAAAGATTCCTATATGCATACCGGAAGGTAACATAAGGATTTGTGAAACTTCTTGCATGCAACACTTCTGTTCAACCCTACACATTTATTTTTCCACCAACTGGAAACAGACATCAAATTTTTTGCAATAGTCAAATTGAAACCTGTCCCTGCTTTTGCTTATTTTACCCAGAATAGGTTGTTAACTCACTATTCAGTTTCCACATACCAGTTGGAAGCTACAGAAGGAAATAACATGACAACAAAAAAGCCGCATTTAGGCAACACCGCACTTACTTCCTTAAAAGGTCTTTCACTTAATTTATTTTCTAAAGCTGCTAAATCTACCCACTAAAGACCACCAAGATCAGAATATACACAAGTAGCACATATGCCAAGCTATTCATTTAGAGGTTGTCACATTCATATAAAAACCATATTTGAGTTTAAAAAATATTACAAATGGATCTTCAAGTGGTCTAGAAGCAAAGAGACTGACAAAAACTATGTATCTGCCTATGCATAAACAAGACTATAAGAAACATCCAATTTAGGTAGTAGGGGAGAGCTGTAAGCAGTGTTTTATAGCACAGAGACGCCTCTCTGTGCTACATCAGTCAACTGAAGTTGTTAAAAACGAAGTCATCAGCGCAGTAACACGGAGACACTGGTTTCCTGTGTCATTCTAATGCTTCATAAGCTAGTTACTGTAAATAAGTTTATTAAAAACTGAAAATAACTCAATTCAGCCAGGAAACTGACTGGAGAACCTCTCTGGAAGTTAGTATTTTCAGCTGAAGAATCATAATTAGAACTGTAAGTGCTTTAACTTCATAAGTTACTTCTGTATTAGTACTACTAAAGTTCATACTGTTTAGGATACTGATGAAATTCCTCACTAGTATCTTCAGCTTCATGCTACAGATTTTCAGATTACCTTTCAGTTACACACACACTGTGCAGGCAAAAGGATTTGAGGAAGGCATTAGGTACCAGAATGTAACATTTATATGGCATCTATGAAGAAGTTTCATTTATTTCCATTATAAGACAGTTTCACCACTCTTCCCCTGGCTTAATCTCACTGTACATTATTATAAAGGTAGACCAATTCACAAGCAAACATTTCCATCATAAGAGAGCAGAGTGTTACCAGTATTCTAAAGAGTGTCAGAAAAAAAAATTTAGAAAATATTAAATATATATAAATTAAATTTTTCTTAAGAAAACTTAATTCAGGAGACAAAAACATGTTTCCAGTTAAAGAATCAAGGTTCAAAACCTGCTCTTAAAACTGTTCAGGGTTTCAGTAATGTACTTATAATGCTTTTTTCCTTCTAGTTGAAGCCCAAATCCCCAACAACATCATAACTTCCTTGAATTACTACTTCTACATTTGGTTTCCTTTCCCTTTCCCTCCCCCCCCCATCTCCCCAAGACCACCACCATACTGTACTTTCCTTTTAGCACTGCAGGTCTTCCTTAGAAACTTATCTGCTCTGCCTCTCCCGAATTCTTTGCCCTTCCTATCAGATAAACCTTCTAGATAACCAGAATACACATGGTCTGGAGCTCAAAATGTGTAACTCCCTAGCATGCTGATTTATTCACAATTTGGCTCAGCTTTCCACTTTTCTAAGAACAGCAATTTTCAACTTGGGAGTCCCAGATGCTGTCGTCTTTTGTCAATGCTTCAGTAAAAGGATGCTTACTGTCAATAGAGCTACATTCACCATTAGGGAGCCAAATTCCACCCAGGTGAGTTTTTCCTCCCCCTCTTTTTATTTTTTGAAGAATCCCTAAAGACATAGAAGACAAATTCTCTTCAAAAGATCAGCATGACTGAAATTTTACTAGAATTATTCCCAGATTAAGTGAAAGAGACAAAACAAGATTCATATGTTTTCAGAGCCAAACATACAGATATAGTTTGAATATAGCAATATTGGAGGTGGGAAATTACTTTCCTGCTTAAGTGAGTAAAGAATATAAAACATAAGACTGAGAACATCAAGAGCTCTGAATAAATATGAGTGCTATTATAATTACTATAAATTATTAGCACTGGCACTCAGAACGGTCAGACAAATTTGTTTCACGTCTATGCCACAACACAGAGTGGGTGACAACGCGCAGTAAGTTTTCCTACTAAGAAGCACACAGCCTTTCCCACAGAAAAGGAGAAAAACTCTCCAAATTCAAAGCTATCCAAACTCAGAGGCCAGACTGAATCAGTTACATGCTATGGGATAAATTACGGAGCACAGCCACTTCTGAACTATTTTAACACTCACTTCATGGCCAGGTTCTCTGTTCTGGCCTGCCTTTTTTATAAAAGGCTCGATTACATTAAATACAAACACTTTGTATTATGTGTTGATTAAGCCTCTTCCTCTCCTTTCCTCCCTTCCCATTCCACAACACACACACACTCCCAAATCTCATAACCCAGTGCCCTGTGTCATATTGCCTAATCCTGCAGCGGCCTCACCACAGGCACTGGAAGTATAATCTGTTCAGTAGTCCAACTGGAGAGCAGATGGCTTTGTATAAAGTGCTGATTAAAAAACCCACCAACACCACACATTAAAAAAATAAAATATAATTTTATCAATATATTTGCCATTTTTACTGAGTGAATGTACAACGTGCATGTACAACACAAACAAGGTACACATTTTCCAAAGCTACTGCACAAGTGCTCATTAGGAATTTTAGAACTCCAGTTTCCTTTCAAAAGGGGTAAACACAGCTGTACACAGATAAAACAGACCATACCAATCCCACATCCAGCTGACCTTGATACTTAAGGTGAAAATGAGCTACCAAATTTAAAAAAAATAATAAACAGAAACCATCCCAAATGACCGGATGGGAACTACTGGCTCAAGTGTTGGGTTTTTGGTTTGTTTGCTGGAATAAAGAAAAGACAAGTTTTAGGACTCTGAAAAAAATGATGTAACTGAAAATTCTGTGTAACTTTCTGACATAGGGAAAAAGTCAGGAGCAGGAGACAGGTCAAAACTTGTGCCGCAATTACCATGCTCATGTATTTGTCATATTTCCCATGAGTAAAACCAAATGAACCTCGCCTCTTAGAAGCATTTATATCAGCAGCTTTCTTTGGGTGGAGCAAACAACTCCAAAGAGTAAATAGACATTAACTCATACTACCTCACATACCACCACCAAAAAAAAAAAATTCTTGAAAATACGGCTTGTTAGAATAGTTTTCATCCAAGTAGCTTATTTTAAAAAAGTATTTCACTTCATATTATTAAGGCTCTGTTTTCAAATTTGCTATTTCATTACGAAAAACAGTGAGACAGCTTACCACCAATGACAGATGCCAGATAATTTATTAACCTGCATTACGTACTCATCATAGGTAGTCTAGTATTAAATTCAACAAGTTCAATTTACAAGCTGTTTAGTAAGTAAAGGAGAGTTTATTTGCTTTTCCCCTTCAATTTCTTTACAAAAAAAAAAAAGTTGAATTTGAGCATCTCTGAATAGTTCTGTATCCACATCATTATGACCATATATACAGAGTTATGTGCTGCAAATCCTGAAAAAATAATAATAGTAAATTGTGCTTAAAGGAGCTTCACAAAAAATAGACTTAAAGTAAGGCCAAGAAGCATTGGCAATCTAGGGGGTTGGGAGATTCACATCGACTGGCGGAGACATACTACAACCAACGGAGCCTCTTCCAGCACCAGAGACCCGGCCTGAAATTATTGTTGTAGGGTGTTTAAATCGCGAGGCCTGCGAGAGGCACAGATTGCCATTTTGAAACACCACCTCACGCTCACACATCAGTGCCTG
>NW_009605773.1:865-1528 GCF_000690535.1 Cariama cristata | reverse complement strand
CGTCAGCCCGTCGTCGTCCTGTGGGGACACCGGAGCGGGGCTTGGTTCACTGGGACATGTCCCCAGCCCCTGAAGGGTGGGGGGGTCACCCAGGCACCTTGCTCACCCCACTTATCTCTTGCCCCTGCAGCCCAGCGAGGATGGGAGCAGCAGTGCCCGCCCAGCACCCCCGCGGGCAGAGCTTTGTGCAGAGCCACTTCCAGGCACAGTACAGGTGAGTGGGGAGGGCCGCATCCTGCCCAGCCGGGGCTTCGCTGGCCCAGGGAAGGGATGAGACGGGAGCGCTCAGCCCTGCAGAGAGGCTCCGTCCATCCATCCGTCCATCCGTCCGTCCATCCGTCCGCCCATCCATCATCCATCCGTCATCGATCCACCCACCCACCCGTCATCCATCCCACTCAGCCCGGGCACAGGCACTGCTTCCCCCGTGGGCAGTGCTGCCTTAGCTGGGGGTGAAACGCGGAGCGAGGGGTTTCAGGACATTTCTTAGTCCGCTTCAGTGCCACCAAATATTTTTGTAAGTGCCAGAAAAGACAGCACAAGGGTCGGAGCCTGAGTCCCTGCAGCAGCAGGCGGGGTATCCTACCCGCTCCCCCCTCTGCCGTCGCAGCCCCGGGGCTCCCGGTAATTACCTGAGAAGCTCTGAGAGCAGCAAAATGAGGA
>NW_009605773.1:0-822 GCF_000690535.1 Cariama cristata | reverse complement strand
GGTGCAGTGGGGTGGGGGTGACGGGCTGGGCAGCTCTTGACCGGACGGGAAAATTGGTTTTAGTATGGACTGATCCAGAGCAGGGTCTGAACTGCGTGCCGGGAGTGGGTCTTGGTGATGGTGGATGCCTGGTCCTTGGGAGTGAGGGCACGGAGGGTGACATCAGCCACATCCAGCGTCACCTCCTGGTGCGGAGATGGACTTGGGCAGACCCCAGCTGTGCCCCTGCTCCTACCCACCACGCACCTTCCCTGGGCATTTCATACCCCCTGCCTTCAGAGACCCCACCACCCACCTCGTCTTGGCCCTAACGAAGCCTTGAGCTGTCCCCTTCATTATCACCACCCCAGGGTGGGGAGGGCCACCAGGAGATGGCTTTTGCCGGGACAGCTGGTTTTGACCGCGATAGGTTTGCTGGCAAAAGCAAAGTGGCTGCTGAGCCGGGAGGGCTCAGCTGGGGCAGACGGGCAGGGCTTGGGCAGGGGATGCCCCAGTTGTCCTCTGCCGGCACTGCTGGTAGTGGATGGTAGAGCAACCCAGGAAGGCGTTGTGTCCCTCAAGGGTCCATACTGGGACCAGTACAATTTAATATCTTCAGTGGCATGGTGGGACTGAGTGCAGCCTCAGTGGGTTGGCAGGTGGGGGGCTGGAGGACTTGGTCCATGTGAACCTCACGAAGTTCTACCAGGCCAAGTGCAAGGTCTTGCACTTGGGTTGGGGCAATCCCCAGTACCAGTACAGACTGGGTGGTGAATGGAGAATGACTTGGAGATACTGGTGGATGAAAAATTGGATGTGACCCAGCAATTTGTGCTGGCAGCC
>NW_009605772.1:82644-85140 GCF_000690535.1 Cariama cristata | reverse complement strand
GCCCGGCCCCGCCCTCACCGCCGCCTGAGGGAGGGTGCCACGCTGGTGAGGAGCCGTGGCGCAGGGGGGTTTGTGATAATTCACAAAACTAATTTCAGATTAGTTGAAAGACATGGTAAAAAAAATGGGTAGAGCACGATGTATTCTGTGTCTGCAAAGAGTTACGTGGAGAGCTCGAAGTTCTCTGAGTCTTGGCCGTTTCAAAGACACAAAACTTATATTTTGATTCAGTTTTAACTGCCTTTAAAGTGGATTGAAGGCTCGTATTTGTATGGGTGGCTACAAAAATGGCTTAGGTTTCCAAGGTTAACTTTGTAAGTGTTTATGATAAGCCAGCGGTTGGCTGCGGGGGGTGTGTTCACAAAGAGAACCTGTTCAGCCTGGGAGGTGTGGGGTGCAATCTTTGGGGTCCAGCGTTTTGCCCTTGCTGTCTCTGGGCTGATCTTCTGTGGGTTTGCTGTAAGGGATCAAATAGTTTCAGCTAACTTTCTGTCTGAAGTAACAGTTGTTGATTGCAGTAGTGCTTTTCCTGGCTTCCAGGGACTCCCCACGTGTAAACGCATACTTTTTACAGTGTCTTCTCCATGTTCTTGCAGTTTATTTTCAAAGCTGAGGCTTACAGTTCATGTTTAGATACTAAAATATATTTTTGATAACTTAAGAGATTGCAAGCTAAGCATCAAATAGACTATAAACAGTTTGGTCGTGTGTACGACAGAATATGCTCTCCATAATTGTCCCTTGTTTTGATTTCTTTAGTTACCTGGTGTAAATAAGTATCTTGTGTTGGCATGAGCTGTCAGACGTGTCAACAGAGCAGCACTGTAACCCTACCCACTGTGACACCCAGAATAAACAAACCTGCGGACCTTCAGGGCTTTTCTTAAAGAACAGATGACACCACCGAGATGATCAGTACAGATTTTGTTGTCTTTCTCAAGCACTTAATGTGATCAGAGAATTAAAATTTCAACAAGTCATTTAATGACGGCTGAGCAGCAAATATTGTTAACACCTAGATTAGGTTTCTTGGAGCTTCGTAGTTATAGCTGGGGCAGTTCTTCTGGCAATATGCGTGTTCTGAGACATTCTTCTCTAGCTTGTGTGATCAACTAAATTTATTAACAGCAATGAGGTCACTGTAATTTTCAATAAATGGTGACTTGCTGATTTATATCAGAAGATCCATACAGCAGTAAACAATACCATTTACATTTAATTAGTTTTATTGAACCAAAGGCAATTTTATTTGTAATGAACTACATGTTATGATTAAGAATGTATTTTAATGATCTTTAAGTAAGGTGAACAAATGTTGCCCTTGACCTAATAGAGGAGATTTTTCTGTTAATGATAACTTTACACTGATTTTTAAATTGTGAAATGCAAAAGAAAACATTTTCATTATTATGCCATCAAGTCATTTCCTGATTTTCAGTGTAGAAGGATGAAATGCATTCTTCTGAATTATTAAAGTATAAGATAATTAAATATCAAGTTTCTTTAAAAAAATCTCATCTAGTGTTGTATGAAAATAATTCAACTTTTATTCCTCAAAATTCAAGTCTTCCATATAGTTTCTTTAATCTAGGACTGTTACAATCCCCCTACCCAAGTGCCTCTTTTTTTTCCTTTGAGTAAGAAAATAACTGGGGTCATTTGCCCTCACTGTGTCCTAAAAGCAACGTAATTTTAGATGTAGAGTACTGTTTCCATTAAACATATCAGTAGAACTATTTGGCTTCAGTGAACCAGCAGTTCAATGCTTATAGTATAAAAATAATTCTTTACTGAAGCTGAATTTCACAAAGATCAAGTCTCTCACTTAAAAAAAAGACAATTAAAGCCCTTTGTTTAAGGTCATTTCCCTTGTCCCTGCTTTTATAGAGGGGGAAACAATGACATAACCTAACTAGGTAAATTTTTCTTGCTCAGTGAGCAGAAATTATATTTACATGTATTCTTGTGTACAAATCTTGATGTCTCCTTGTTAAACTCACCGTTACGACTTCTTTCAAGATATTGAGATGAGAAATGCACAGCTACTGGAAAAGCAGCACTAGGTAAAGGAACATCTTTGTACTCTTATAGTAACCCTTATTGTTGAATGCAGTTCATATGTAATCTGTCTCCTATAACTATTTCATTCTTCGGATTTCTCTTTCTTTACTTTGTGTTATAAAACTGCAGCTACTGTATTTTATTGGCCTGAGAATGATGTCCATTTGGAGTACAGAGCACTGGACTACAGGAAAAAAAGTTCTTATCCCTTTTCTTTACCTTAATAATGAAAAAATACTTCAGAAAGCTACTGAGCACATGTAACATGCTTGTATGTATTTTCTTTCTGCTACTCATGAATGAAATGCCAATGAGCTACCATCCCGTATTTCCCTCAGAGCTTCATTTTTTCTTATGTTTTTTAGTTTTAGGAAAAAAACATGCACTTTTGGAATACTCTGCCGGTTCTGGTTTGTGGTGTTCCAGAGTAATGCC
>NW_009605772.1:64850-82613 GCF_000690535.1 Cariama cristata | reverse complement strand
GTGTAGGGAACATGCAGATCTCAGTTTTTTTAGAAAGATAAGTGAGTTTGTTTCAGAGTTGAAATTCAAAAAAGGAAAACATGAAAGTTCAGGTGTTAAATCAGAAATACAAAAGGAGAATGAAAACATAAAAGACACCAAAGGCATGTGCTAGAAATGTTTGCATTTAACGTATAACAAAGGACAACATCACAGTAGAAGAAAATAGGAAGATTAGAAACCAGGACAGTGTATTACTGTACAAATGCCAGTATACTTAAAAAGGTGCATATTTCTACTTTATTCTAACGTTGCTTCTTTGAAAAGAGAGAAGTTCTTGGTTGACGCATTTCACTAGCAGTTTTTATTGTGTGTATGAGTATGTGTGTGGTATTAGTTTTCTGCTGTGCTATCCTCTACTGAGAGTCTTTTTATTTTTCTTTGCATAATAAAGCACATAATAGCCTGGATTAGCTAAATTGTAGGTGATAACAGATTGGAAAGAAGTGAATGATGAAGATATAGGACACCACATGTGTATTAGTTTCATATGAATTATTTCTTGTGCACCTGATGAAAGTGGGTTGGAAGAACAGGGATGCAATGAATGAACTTCGTGTGAAAGAGTACTATAAATGGCTAACAGTTTAAGATGAAGATAATTTGTGAGAGTTCATGTTCAGATTTGATTCATGTTTTTAAAAGCATATGAAATACAAAGTCTGTGTGGTTTTGCAAGGTATGAAATGAGAGATTTCTTATTTGCAGAATATAAATAGAAATATAAGTTCGTTATTTATAGAGCTAGACATTTTTTAACTAAAGTTAAACATGTTTGATAAATGTACAATAGATTAAAAAAACTGATTTTGATCTGGAAAAGTGAAAAAAATAATGATATTCAAAAATCTGTAGCCATTTTATTGGAGAAACAAAAAGATACAAATGTGTCAGATTTTAAGACATTAACACAGGTGGACAATTGCACCTTTAGTTGATTTTTGTAATGTTCAAATTATGTAATATGCAAATGTAGTTATTTTTTCTTATATTCAAAATTGAACAAAAAATAATAGCATGCTTTTAAAAATAGCTACACCTGAGGCAAGGTGTGGTTACACGTCCATAAAGAGGCTGTAAAATTAATTCGGCTTTTGAAGAGAGCACATACTAGCTAGCGTGAACAGGGTGTTGTAGCCATGTAATCTGCTCCCCAGAGCTGGTGTTTGATTAGCCTTTTGCAAGATTCATCCAGTAATAAAGGATGGAGATAACCCAAATAGTTAGGCACTACATACAGTGAGTGAGAAGGTATACACTCTTGCATTTCATCAGAGGTTATGATTCTTAGATCGACTGGGATTTGGTATTGAGCATCTGTTCCTCTCCAGAGTAGAGATTGGATTGTGGATCCATGCATGAGTGGTCTACTTGTGTTGAAATCTAATAGCTGCTTTTGGTCCTAACCATCTAAAACGTTCCAAAAGGTTTGCTTTTGTGACAAGGAGAAAGTCCTTTCTGCGGTATTCTTTCTGTGGGAGGTGAGCGTTTCAGAACAATTACCTGATGGAAGAATTGTTTCAGAATTTTAAGATGATCCTCCCTGGGCCTCTAGGGACAGCTCTTAAAATCTAACAAGCATAGAATCATTATGGTTGGAAGAGACCTCAAAGATCATCAAGTCCAACAGTATACCCAATGCCACCATGCCCACTAAACCATGTCTTGAAGCGCCACATCTAAATGTTTTTTGAACACCTCCAGGGATGATGAGTCCATCACCTCCCTGGGGAGCCCGTTCCAATCCCTAACAACTCTTACAGTGAAAAAGTTCTTCAAATCTCAGTTCTGAGAAGTTCTTCAATGAAGTAGTTCTTCAATCATCAGATTTTTTTCTTTTTCCTTCCCTTGTTTATACCATACCACCATCTATTTATAGAGCCTGCTACTGTAGTATCTGAGAGTCTCTTACTCTTTTTAGTTTTAGGGTAGCAATGCTCATGGGTCGTAGACCCAATTTTATCAAACTGGTTTAGTGTCTCCCTAACTTCAAGCATTTGAGTAATCCTGTTGATGTATCCAGGCTTTCTTGTATCTAATGGGGTTTTCTCATGGGTTGATTGCAGATGTGCTTGAGCATTTAAGACAGCTTGAATCAATTTTATTGTTTCCTCTTGTATTCAGTTGACTTTGTCCTTGCTGGACAAGTATTTTGTTTCCAGTTTCATTAAAAACAAAACAAATAAACCTCACTTTATTTTTAAAATAACAAATATATGGAAAACATTTTAAATTATACTATTATAAAATAAAATGAGGCTGTTAAGAGAAAATAAATTAGATAAAATTTCTAACTTGTGTTATAAATGTAAAACAGCTTAGTGTTTGAACTATCAACACATTTAAAATACTGTCTTCGATCTGGTTCCTTTATAGCAAGATGTTCTGAAGAAACACAGTGTTTCTTAGTTGGGCAAAAATGTCATGTACTAAACTTAGGATGGGGTGGGGGGGGTCATAAACTGGAATCTTTACCACTAAAAGGTTCTTCAAAATATGTGATTAAATTTAAGTTTAAATAATAGTGAGTACATTACTCTGTTTTACAGGATCTCTTTTCAATCAATGCTTATGTTTATGCTCAGAAGCCACAGCTGGATATTCACAGTTTTGAGGGTACCTTCACACGGGTAAGTAGTGTATGTAAATGCAGTTCTACTTCTCTCCCATTTCTCAACGTAAGTGAAACCTATACTTAGTGTCAAAGTTGCATCAGATCTTTCCTTAACTTTACAGCAGTAGTTTTTTCCGTGTTCCTGTCATGGCAATACTTCATATAAAAAATATTTTGGTAAATATGTATTACAGAAAGCTAATACAAAAAGAATATCTGAAAAAAAGCAGAATCCGAGAATTGGATATTTGTTGACATCACTAGAATCTTTTTATATGAAACCATTTGTACAGTAGTATATATTGTTTGTCTCCAGGCATCTAATGTATTGCTCGTATATGTCAAGAAAGTGGCAAGTTGAATATATTCAGTAGCCTGAGACAATGCAACTGATAGTTTATGTGCAATAAAAATGTGCCTTTTTTAACAGCATTTCTGTTCAAGGGCAAGCTAGTACTTCCAAAGTTCAATTATCTCAAAAAGTAAAATAAAACTAAAAGCTACTTATGGGGGCTTTACTAAATCTTTTTTCCAGCTATAATTATATTCAAAACCTGATATGATAATAACAATGCAATGATTTATGTGAGTGGGTTTTTTTGTTGTTTTCAAAAGGTGCATTGCTAAAGTTAACCCTCTAAAGCAGCATGTCCTAATAGGTAGTAAATTTTTTTTTTTTAAATTGCTTTACAGATTTGTAGCCTTATATTAGCAGATACAGTGGTTGTTTTGTTTATTTTAGCCAAACCCAGTGTTGGTAGACTCGTTCCTCTTGACAGTTTGTTTCTAAAATAATTTGAGAGACTTAACTACTATGGAGGTAGAGAGAAGGGTTTTTTTTTTTACCCAAGTGACTCAAATTGGTAATAGATTTTGTTCAGTAATTGGAATTCCAGTTCACCATTCTAAGTACACTGATGAATGAGATATTGCAGTTGTTGGCTCTCGAAGCCCAATTTATACCAGTTATATAGTTCATGCTGCCTACGAAGTAAATGTCATTTGCCCACACCTTCTAAAGCTGTAAGCAACAATGTTTACTTAAACCTTGTATTGACCAATTGTCCAAATGAAACTTCTATTAACAGCTGTAAAATTCATGTTGTTCCTGTCCCAGTGGCTAAGTGTATACTTTTCTAAATATAAATTGAACTCCTTAGAGCCTTTTTAACAACTCTGGTACGTGTAATTGAGACATTGGGAAATCATCACTAAACAGTTGCTCCCTGTTGTGGGTTGTGTTTGTACATGTAATAAGAGCTGTATTATTCAAGCATCCCTGATATGTGTAAATAACCCTGATGCATTTTATGCTTTCAGGTTTACATATGTGTTGTTTGGACTGCTTCAGTAGGGAGGGCAGTTTAAACTGAACTTGTGAGTTGCATGCATCTGAGGTCAGTGCCCTCAGATTTGGTGCATAGTGGGTCACACTGTAGATGTTTTCAGAAGATTTTTTTGTTATTGTTGTTAACAGTGTACCTTCTGCATAGTGAAGTGTTAGTTTAGGACACTTTTTTACTGATTTATCTTTCTCCTTCTGCTGTGAGCCTTTGCTTCTTACACTAAATCAGTTTTTGCATCTACTTTCTACGTAAAAAAAAATTGGTGTGCTTAGTGATGCTAATGCATACATTTTTCCTACTTAAGCATTGATGTTCAAAGAATTCTTGCAAGGGTAGGTTGACAGGGTAATAGCACATTGATTTTTCTTTTCGTTTTTTTCCTCATTATGAAGACAGAGTACTAACAATGTAGAAGACAAACTTAGATAATTTCAAAAAGTGCATGACCATAAAACAAAGCAGAAACTTAGGTGCACAGCTTTGGAGTTTTTATGAGGGAACAACTTCTCTTAAGTGCCTCTGTGTGAGAAATATACCCACAGCAAACCTGATAGCTGTCATAAGATACCTTTTGCAGTACACCTGCATAACCACGTCGGGAGGAGTTAAAGCTCTTCTGTACTCTGTTGATGTCTGCCAGCTTCACGTGAAGTCATTCTCTGTTGTCCTCCATGGATTTTGGTGCGTTATATGGAGTCAGTGCATAAAGATGAGTGTGTGTCCTTGCATGGGCATGCAGGAAGGATCATGTCTGGCCCTTAAATAATGACATAAGTAAATTCCTCTCCTCCTCTTTCCTTTTCTGGACATCCTACCAAGAAACAATAGATAAGCTAAATTAGTGTTCTGTGAAAATGTGTGAGATTGTTCTTTTTTTCCCAGGGCATCATCCATGTCTTGACTGAGCTTATTTTGAAATAGTGATGCACAGAACAGGGATTTACACAGATGTAACTACTAGAGTTTCTCTTCTGTCTGATGCTCCTATGTAGGCTTGATAAATTAGGAAGCTATTTCATCAGTTCTGAAAAAGGATGAGAAAAACACATCTGTAGAAAGAGGAAAAAAAGGTAGCCATACTTCTTAACCCAGCTTTCAAAGAGTACTCTAGACCATTACATCAGTGTGTACTGGCATGACCAGTATTAGTTACCTTTTGCTTACAGCTTTGGTGCAGAATCATGGAAAAAATCTCTCTTCTGCTTTTGACTTTGGCTTTTTTTTGTTTAAATTTCGGTCCTTCTTCCTCCATTCCCTTAAGAATCTATTCCTTTAATTTCTCCTGTATTGCAGCTCTGTGCTGTCACCTCAGTTTGTTCATTTACTTTGGGAATATGTCTAAATCTTTTTTTTTTTAATTCCAGTAGATATCTCAGAGAACTGATTCCTTTGAGTTTAGTTCATCTGCTGTAATAAACTTTTTTCTGTCATACAGCACTATTTGGTATTATTTTTTCCAATATAGCACCTTGTCAGGTGTTTAAAAAAAAACCCAAAACCAGACAAACCAAAACCAAACTACCTTGATGCAAAACCTGTTGCATGTAGCTGTTGATTCTTTGGAAAAATACGTATTGAGATGTGAGCACTGAAAATTGTGTATTCATTTATGAGTAGAGTCTCTGGCCTGTGTAATTACACAGGTGTTTTCTTGGATAAGTCTTGTATTTTAGTTAAGAGAATGTTGAGACTTTTTTTTACTTCATATTTGCTGTTAAAGATTTACCTGTTTTGAAGCAATGGTTGTGTTCACTTCAAACTGGCTTACTTTTATGTTGCCACTGAAGGGTATTATGTTTTGCAGCTCCTTTTTACTCACCTTCCTTGTGCTGGCATTAACAGCCATACAGACAGCCAGACTAATGTATGCAGAACCTAATCTGACCTTGTCCAAAATACATATGCTAGTAAAAGGAACATAGCAAGAATAATTGACTATGGGATTGGGGTGGGGAAGGAATCTCTTTCAGTGACGCAACTAAACTAATGCGTGTTCTTCCACTTTCCTACGGAAGTTGGTGGGGATTGTTGTGCTGCATCCTGTCAGGTAGGAGTAGGTCTAGAAAAGGTCACGTGGAAGTGGTACACTGGTTCATTCAGGAATTAGGTGTTTAGTATCAAAGGCCTCTGTCATTATCTGAAAAAAATTCTAATAAATTGTAGCTTTTGAAACCTTTTAAATGGCCACTTGAAATTTGTCATGATCCTTGGTCAGCAGTATTACGAATTCAGGACCGAGAATAGGATATATTCAATTTTTTATTTCACTACTCATCTATTCCTTTTTCTCTGCACATGCAAGAGCTACAGACTAATTTCCTAGAATAGGATCTGTAGGCAGTTTAAATCTGTGTGATCGATACTGCACATGACTTCAAAAACTGAGCCTGAATATGAAGCTTGAATGCAATACTGAACTGCACTATTGTGATAGTGAACTTAATTCAGAATTTAAACACCAGTAAACATATAGCTGCTAAATTAAATTCAGCCCAGCAGACCTTAAGTGGAAACTGCATCAGCTGGACAGAGATGCCCTTGTATTTCAAATTTCTGCTACTAGAGTGAGTGATGGATTTTGTTTACCCCAAAACATATATTGTTCTGTTAGCTGTAGCAGTGTCAGAAAATTTGCAGAACCATTTTTTCTTACCACAGACCTGGTCTTGTATAAGAATTGGAGTCTTTGTCCCTTCCTTGCTTCATTTATGCCTACCATCTCTCCAAAAGTAGAAATAAAAATAATACGAAACAGCTAAACTCATAGCACATAAATATACTTTTTATTTTTCATTTCAGTAACTTACAACAAATGAAAAATAAGTTTAAGTCATCATCTGTTTGGGTATGGAAGGTTTGGTATTTGGTAAATTGGATGTAGAAAGGTGGAAATGTTAGATGAGGGCGTAAAGACATGAAAAGATCGTAATGAAATAAGCAGAAACTGACTGATCAGCCAGACCATTCTGTTGATGAGCATACCATGAGTGGAAAGAGAGCTAGCTCATCAGACACTTTCCTATTTTGAATGACCTAAAAGGAGGCATTTTGCTAAGTTTTGCAGCAGGTAGTCATTGGACAAGAGACTTTTTCCTGACTGTGTTGTCAGCTCTCCATAATCACTGCAGGGCTTTTGATTTAATAATTTCGGTTTCATAATAGAGTTTCATAATTCACTGTCTTAAAATCTGCTAACTGGAGAATAAACTAAGGCAGAAAAAAAGATTATTTTTTTTTTCCTAGCTTAGTATCCTATTTCTGACAATAGGCAGAAGCAAACTGCTGGGAAAGAGAGTAAGACTAGAGTAAGGAGACGGTAATGCCTCCTCAGAAGATTCTTCTATCTCTTAGCAGCTCATGATGTGGGAACTTCCTGAGTCAGAGCTGGTTTCTGTAAGTAACCTGCAGTTTTCCGTCTTTAAACTTACCCAGTCCCCCCTTGGACCTCTGTAACCTTTTAGCATTCAAATAGGAAGAAGTTGTAAAGGTTAATTACATATTTTTATGAAGAGCAATTGCCTGTTGTTTTAATTTTGCTGGCTTTATAACTTTGTTTTTTTCTTAGGTAAGAGACAACAGTATCTATCCTCCCTTTCTAGATACCCATTTCATAGATATCTGTCATGTTCCTCTTTAGAGTTCAGGTTTAGTCATATCTAGTATGGTCGCTACATTGACCACCCTTGCTGCTCTTTCTAACATTTTCCAGTTCTTTTTTTATTTTGTTTGGAATAAGGGAAGGGGAGGAGGGGCTTAGAACTACATACTTAAGACTTGGTGGTGGTGCTCTTTTTTCCTCTCCTAGTAATTCTAAGCATTTCGTTTGTTCTCGACTAATAAATTAGTGTTTTAGTTGATTTGTAATAGTCCCAAAATTTGTTTTCTGAGTAGTTAGGACAATTTCTGAGAAGTTATGAGTTCTGAGTAGTTTTTATCAACTCAGAGCTCATCACTTTGTGAAGACGGGATGTTTTCTTCTTTTGTGTACATTGCTTTACATATTACTGTATGGAATTTCATCTGTCCACTTTTTTGTAGGATATATTAAACTACAGTATCACCACAGTGTTAAATCATAGGTGTTTTTTTCTGTAGCTATTTTGTTCTGAAGTCTTACTTTAGTCTTATCTAAAGTTACAATTATAAAGATATGTAAAGATATAGCAGCAAACATTTCTTTGAATTTTACAGCTTTTCTGTATCTCTAATTCTGTGCTAATGGCTAGTTAAAACATAATGCTCCTGTCAAAATTAAAATTCTTCCTTCATGCTGGAATTCAAAATAAAGCAAAAACGACTACTTCAATATGATTGCAATTTTAGTAAGTGGTAGGTGGGAAGTTATCTCTTTCAGTGTTTGGGGGGAACTATGTGGAGTCCTACTGTGGACAACAAGTATTCTGTGTGGAACTTCTGAGAGCAAAATACAAAACCTTTTTCATTTATTGAGACTAAATTCATCACAAGTATGGTATTCCCATCTGTGTCCTATCACTGTATGTTGATGACTGTAGAAGACTGGTCCATTCATTTGCATAAGGTTGCAGTGTTTGCCTGAAGTACAGGATCTTTGCAGTCAGCTCTCTGTTAGTATACATCATCCTATAATACACCTGCTGGGGACTCTGACAAACCCTAGAATGATTTGCTCTTTGAGGTACCTTAGTGAGTTCTTATAAATAAAAGCATTTTCCTTGTACACCTGTACATTGTTTTCAGCTGACCTAGCAATGCAGTAAAACTCCACAAATTTCTTGTTCAGAATACTTGAGCAGAATTTCGGGTTTTTTGCGGTGTATGATGGTCGGTAGAATTGTAAAGATCGAGCAAGTTGAAACAGTTTTGAAGTAAGCAGAATAGTTTGTGGATGATAAAAAATAATCCAGGTTAGCGTGTGTGTTGCTGACCGAGAAAAATCTGTGCATCTCACAGCAAGTTGTGTGAAATTAAGACTCCTGTTTGGTGCCAGGCCCACCGTTAGAGTTGAACATGGCAGCCTTCCACTCTTGTCACAAATGGCTAATCAGCATTGTTGGTATTAAAAGTATGAGAGAATTTCAGGGAAGTTGTCCTGTTAGATTCAGTAATTCTTGGAAAGCCCATGATATGAATGAAATAATTCAGTATTTGTTTTCAACTCACATATGGCCAGTTCATGTCCTATTTCTAGCCTTGTAGAAGAAGATTCTGAAACCTCTAAGTAGGTTCCATATGGAAACTTACCACTGGACATGGTCATGTGTCAACATTACAGGTGTAGATGGCAATCTTTCCACCGACTGCCATGTCCCAAACAGCTGCAGTTAGTATTTTGACTATATTCCTAGCATCTTCCTCTGGAAAAACTACTGTTCTTACATAATTTCTGTTTAGACTTATATGTCTAGATGCTGCTTAATTAGGCTTTCTGAAGGATGAAATAATCACATAATCCAAATAACCCAGGAACAATTGTAAATCAAACCAGAAATCTAAGCATTATGAAACAAGGAAAATTTAGCCAAAAATTTAGGCTGTGGATGAACCTTATTAAAGGCACTCATGTCAGAAATAAGTTACTGAGTGTTGCAAAGATGATTGATAAGTGCCACAAATGATACTTTTTTTAAGCTAGATAAGAATACTCTTCTTATATTTAATGTTTCAGTGATCAAGACTTCATGTGTCTTGATGTGTCATATGTCTAATACTACCAATAATTTTGAATATTGCTATAGTTGCTGATCCTGTTTTACCTTCAGAGAGATACTTCAGTTACAGAATCACAGAATGGTGCGGGTTGGAGACAACCTCTGGAGATCATCCAGTCCAAACCCCTGCCAGAGCAGGATCACCTACAGCAAGTTGCACAAGAGCATGTCCAGGCAGATTTTGAGTATCTCCAGAGAAGGAGACTCCACAGCCTCTCTGGGCGGGCTGTTCCACTGCTCTGCCCCCCTCAAAGTACAGAAGTTCTTCCCCACATTCAGATGGAACTTCCTGAGTTTCAGTTTGTGACCGCTGCCCCTTAACCTGTCGCCAGGCACCACTGAAAAGAGTCTGGCCCCATCCTCTTGATACCTGCTCTTAAGGTATTTGTAAGCACTGATGAGATCCTTTGTCAGTCTGCTCTTGGTCAGGCTGAACAGACCCAGTTCCCTCAGCCTTTCCTCATAAGGGAGATGCTCCAGTCCCCTCATCGTCTTTGTTGCCCTCTGCTGGACTCTCTCCAGTAATTCCTTGTCTTTCTTGAACAGGGCAGCCTAGACCTGGACGCAGTACTGCATAGCAGAGGGAGAGGAGATCCCCCCCTCGACCTGCTGGCCACACTCTTCCTCATGCACCCCAAGATCCCATTGGCCTTCTTGGCCATGGGGGCGTATTGCTGGCTCATGGGCAACTTGTTGTCCACCAGGACTCCCAGGTCCTTCTCCACCAGGCTACTCTCCAGCAGATCAGCCCCCAGCCTGTCGTGGTGCATGGGGTTATTCCTCCCGAGGTGTGGGACCCTACACTTGCCCTTGTTGAACTTCATCAGTTTCCTCTCTGCCCAACTCTTTAGCCTGTCCAGGTCTCCCTGAATGGCAGCACAGCCTTCTGGTGTATCAGCCACTCCTCCCAGTTTGGTATCATCAGTGAACTTGCTGAGTTCTGTGAACTCTGTCCCTTCATCCAGGTCATTGACAGAAAAGTTAACAAGACTGGACCCAGTACTGAGCCCTGAGTTTGTTTGGGTTTTTTGTTTGGTTGATTTTTGGTTTGGGGGGGGAGGGGGTTGATTGGTTGTTGTTTGTTTTTGTTTGGGTTTTTTTTAAAGATTAAAATGGGTTTTTATTGGATCTCTAAAGCTGAACATTCCTTGGCCTATCAATATGAAGTACTTCTGCTGTTAGGTGGCAGTATCTTGGAATTCACTTCTGCTCTTTGTAGTACTACCCAACTAATGTAAATTCCTACATGATATTGTGTTACTCCATTAAAGTGGGCTTGTGGTTGCTGTTGTCTCAAACATAATGTATTTGAATTTTTAGGAGTATGGCAAATACTTCTTGCAGTATTAATTCCTTGGGTAAGAATCAAAAAATATGTCTTTTTCATAATGAAAGACTAATCTTATAGAACATTCATTATTCTTAACAGAATTTTTATTTCTTGTATGAGTCTTGATTCAAAACTTGTGGTTTTCTTATAGCTAATTCCATATCCTCCCTCTCTTCCCCTCTATTTTGACAGAATGGTTCTCTGTGCTGTTTAAACAATGATTTTGCTTCACTTAAGAGAATAAGGGGTATAGTTTCCTTGCTATGTAGGGATCTTTTGAAGTACACACAAAAATGTACCTGTTTAAATTTGAGACTTTTCTTTTTTAGGAACAGATTCATCCTGTGGTTGGTGGTTGTTTCAAAATAGAGATGAAAAATGGACATAGGTTTTGATTATTGACATTACGTAGAGCTTATTGTGCACTTTGGTAAATCAGTGGTCCCCCTTTTCCTGCACAATGTTGAGCACAATCTGTAATTTGATCAAATACACTTGATTATCCTACCTCCTGAAGTTTCCTTTAGTTGTAAACAGCGCATTTCACAGCTTCTAATGAGTAACAAATCTGTGCATGCTCCAAATTGCTTATGAGAGATTAAGTCTGTTTACAATCTGTGGACCGTTATTGCTTGGGAGGAGAGAGAGAAGGAAGAAAAAGGAAGTTTAAAATAATCATGGAATCAATTTCCTATTGGAAGTATTTTCCTATTGGATACGTATTTTATAAGTATATGGTAAGACAACACAAGTGTGCATTTCTTTTAAAAGTCTAAATATTCTTCCCTGGAGTTGATACGATGTCGCCTGGGTTGCAAAATGATGATGTCCGTAACTTACTGTATGCATTATGCTATAAATTGTCATAGAGAACAGGGTATTAATTTTTGGTGGCTAGTGTTCATAACTCACTTTAACTGTTTGGTATAGCAAACTGTTCTGCAGTTTAATACATCTGAGGAAAACAATGTGTTCCTTTTAAAATACTATTGACTTTAGTTCTTTGAGTTATAATTGGGTTTATTGGAAATTTATTTTTGCGTGTGCATACAGAGAAATATGTATGCAATGAAGTAAGTGCAATGAATACTATTATGCAGTAATTGATACATGGTAGTAGACATCCTGTGCAAGTTACTCTTGTTCAGATGGTTTGGCATTGTTCTTAACTATGACTATTTGTGATGTTCATTTACTTATTAGCTGTCCATATTTTTAACAGGAAGACAGTGATCCAGCAGTTCATGAAAGCCTAAGCATAGAAAATACATTATGGGCAAGCACTGTTGTTGCTTCAGGTGGGTGTTGCAATAGCAAAGCTGATAATGTGTCTAAGAACTTCTGTGGATGTGTATCTTTATTTTAACAATGTGAAATATGAACGGCTTTTGAAAATCATTTTGTCTTCCAGGCTGTTAATCTCTTGCTCCTTTGTTGTCTGCCTTTCCATCAGTTTCATCGTGCTACTCACAATATTTTCATAACTTTTTAATCCTTCTTAAGAATTTGGTTTTTTTGGGTTTTTTTTTTACTTAAATTTTGCTGTTTCAGTAGTGCTGTCCCTTGTACCCCACTAAAGTCACTGACCTTTTTGTTTTAATTAAAACTTCAGGTTGTCAAGTGCTCTGTTCAACTCACTGTGGATAGGGTCCTGTTGAAAAGCAAGGGTGGTTTTGCATTTCGTAGGAGTTTTTATGTATACTCCATGCTATGGGTGAAGTTTGCTTAAAATCTTTTATCAGGCAAAATCTTAATCGGAAAGTATAGCTCAGTTATACAGTTACGTAATTTTAAAATAATGGGATCTAAATATTAGTAATGTTTCATATGTATCTCGGATACTATACAAAGTTCACATTCAGGCTTTAAGTCATTGTAACTTTTTTAAGAGCAGAAAATTAGTTTCTTCAGTTTTTGCTCTGTGTTAGAAAAGTCAAAAGGACTGTAGAAAAAAGGGCTGTGGTTATTCTTCTGCACAAAAAGGCTGAGAATAAGGAATTGGGAGAGCATGATTTCTGAAAAGGAGCTAGGATTTAAGATAGGGAATTGGAACAACTGGAAACATGAGCCAAGAGGAGGATGGGTATGGAGGGAGGGGAAGACAATAAAAAAGGGTCTCCACCTAACTTGTAAAGTTAGTCCCTACTATGAAGGCTTCTTGCATCAGTGAGGGGCCTCCTGGAGGGTTGTGGGGAAGAGATCAAGTTTGAGGAGGTGGCAAAGGAGTCTGTGACTGAGCAGTCTTTTCCAGAGTCTGAAAAGTTAGTCATGTTGTTTGATGCTCAGCGTTGTTTGATTTGATTGCACTGGGAAACTATTCTGTCAAATGGATGATGCCTAAAATTGTCCTCAGTTAGGCTTTTGACTTAAGTAGCCAAGATCACTAACTGTATGTACAAAGATGCTGCTCATGAATTATAAATATCAATACTGTGTAAATTTGTTTTGAGTTTGCTTTTACCCAGATTTATGTACGGGGGAAAACTACACTCAAAGAGTATACATTTGCAAAGTCAGTAATTCTAAATCAGTAATTTTTAATTTTAATTGAAAACCATTCATGTTTTCATTTCCAGGGAGGATGATTTGATTTTGTTTAGAAATGTAGCTAATGTCTGAGGCCTCTTGATCTGCCATCTGAAATTGGCACCCAAATTAATGGAAACAGTGCTCCTTAAAGTTTATGCCTTAGCATATATTTGGGTTTTTTTATTTCTGAGGAGTCTTGTGAAGGTTTAATTGTTTATGAAAGACTTAGATTCACTTTTAAAGATGGCAGTAGAAAACCATAGAAAAGATAATTCTCTTGTTGGAGAATGGTTTTGAATAGTGGAATAAGACTCTAAGGGAGACTCAGGGCAACTCACTGAATAATACAAAGTAGAAATATTGAATGGCTTTTCAAGCCTGTAGCCCCTTCTGAAAGGAAAAATAACATGTGATCAAGTAATTAAAAATGGTATCATGATCTGCATACAGAAGTTGGTTGAATTAAGGTAGCAGAGAGAAATAATTTATTTCAGTAACTGATTTTGTGACATTAATTATATCTTAATCTAAACTTTGGCATGTCATTCATTTCACTTATGTCATCTCGTGTTAACTACAATTTAATACTGTGATAACTGCAGTACTTACATGAGGAGCACATTATCAAGCATACAAGATTTCTATTTGGATATTTGCTTGTACTGTATGGCATCATAAATCCAGATCTTAAGAATTGCTCTGCAGCTCTGTGGAGGTAATTATAGCATTTGACAGAATTAGGCCTTTAATGAAGAGTAGGAAATTATTACCTTCAGTCTGTTGCTTATCTAATAAGGAATTTATAAGGTCTTATAGGTGCAGTGTGCATATAGTCATGAACAAGACCATAAGGCAAAACAATTAGCAGATTGTTAAAAATAAGATGTTCTGGATTTGGTTGATAACTTGTATACCATTCAGTTGTTTTCATCTAACTTTCAAGTTGAATATACACAGCTAAGTTAGGATAGTTGATGCTAAGCAAGTTAAATTTGATTTTTTTATAGGTTGGTTTTGGTTTTTTTTTAATTAGACTTCATAATTGAATTTCCAAGATCTGTGACAACTGAAAATCTTGTTAATAAAAACACTTGTCACTGTCTGACCTCATTATAAACACATATAAACTGCCTTGCTTAAAGCCTGCCATGGCGGGATGCCAGAGGTGGACTCTGCCTACACAAGTTTGCAGGCACCTCTGTGTCCCCTCTCCTGCCATGGCCTGTCACAGTCCTTGATTATATCTAAAAAATTTAGTGGAAGATTACACTTGCACACAACCTCTGCAGATGAGTGCCACTCAGATTCCATGAAAACAGAAGAATAAGCAGTCCATAGCATGTGAAAGTCTGTAGATAGCTGCCTCATCTCAACCACGCTTGTATCTTATTTCAGTCTCCTTACGGTTGAGGCTCACAGTTCTGTTACCTGCAGATACTTTTCACCCAAAAGTATATGACATCTATGTGCAAGCCTAATCTTCTAATACTTTGCCGCTTTGATTCAAGAAAGAGGGTTTGTAGCCTGTGCACAGATGGTAGAGGGTAGAGTTCTGCCCTGGAACATTGCCTGTACGTGTCTTCATTTACCTTGAGACTCTTCAGTATGGCAGTCTTTAAGGCATCCTAGCTTGGAAAGCTGCTTCCTCCAGCGCTCTTTAAGCAGCCTGGACATCATCTGTTACTAAGCCAAGCAGATGTGACCTGTTGCTCTTGAGACTATGTTATACCCTTGCTAACCCCTTGGAGGTTGTTACAAAGCATACTGTGTCAACCTGCACTATTATCTGGACCTACTATTGACTGATGCTGTCAGACTCAAGGGTGGAGACAGGGAGCTACATCAGTGACGCCCAGGAAAGGAATATGTAGCTGAGTTGCAGTTACAAAGCCTTACTTAATTTTAAAAAAGATTTTGCCTAGGACATACAGGACAGTTGCTGGGCATGGGGGTTCTCCTTCTGATTTTCCTCCTTCCAGTGATTAACTATATACTGAATTTCCTGATACTCCCTTTGACATGTTAGATAAAACACATTGCATCAGCTAGGAGAGCCCACTATCTCCCAAGATGCGTACTGTTGCTGTTTCTCAAGGTGATACAGAGGGTCAAGGTCAGGCTAGGAAAAGTGTTTGGGGAATTATGTGGGGAATACCTCAGAAAAATTGAGCTCTGGTTGCTGATGTCCTGACAGTTCTAGAGGAGAGAGACCACAAATCAATCATCTTGCAGATCAGTAACAGTAAATGTAAGTGTATAAAGGTTTCAAGGAATCTTATGAACTATGTGTTGAATGCAGATTACCAAAGCTCATGAAAATATCAGGATACTACAAGAATGGATTTTACAGAAAAAAAAAAACACCTATTGGTAGAACAGTACAAGTGGCAAGAAAAATATTTGCTATAATGTAAGACTTTTTAATTTTGGGAACCAGAAAATTGGTTCAACAAAATTGTGTAGTGTCAAACAACTCAAGAACAAACTATTCCACAGCCTTTTTAGATCAACAAATAAAGTTCAGGAGGGTAAGATTTCTCAAATTTGTGCATTCGGGAGGTGTTTACTTTCCTTGCTTTCAGTATGTCTCTTTACCCCTTAGAATAACAGTAAGCTAAATGGGGAAAAAAAAGTAATTACCATTTTGTCATGCTGAATATATACCCAGATGTTCTACACTCAGAATTGATAGGTTTAGATACCTCAATGGAGAGGATATTTCTGCTGCTATCAAATCTGAAGTGCTTTCTGCCCCTTGCTGTAAAGCCCTGACCGAGATCTGGTGACTGTGTGTATGATGTTTATCCTAACCACAGAACGTACAAAGACTAATTTGCCAGGATCACACTGGAAGCCTCTGGCAGGGGTGGAACTCAAAAGCTGCGCTCTCAAGTCCAAAGCATGCAACCATCGGTTTATTATTCTTTAATAAGTGCAATAGGAAAAAATATTCTGACCTTTTCCACTTAAAGGCAACATCCCAGTGAGTTTTTAAAAGGTAGCAGCAAGGTACGGAGTCTACATGCCATTCTTAATATCTATATTATTGCTGTGCAATTGATAATAGGGCCTGAAGGAAAGGAAGTTTTGGTTAGTGAAAACTTGAAACAAGTGCTGTCACTGAAGAAACAACTTTGAATATAACCAAATAATTTAAACCACTAAGTATTCTGAAAACCTCTTAGGTTATCTTTAATTAAATTACTTATCTTTCAGATCATTTGTGTTCATGACATCACTGACTGTGCTGTTTGTATTTATTGAAAGCTTTTGCAGATTTCCTTTCAGAAATGGAGAGGAAAGTCAGCAGTTAGATTATTTTTTTTAATTTTTTTTTTTTTAAAAAAAGCTTCAAAAGGTCCGCTGCAGTATGGACTTTCAAATTTTTGCTCTCCATTTACTATAATGGTCAGTGTGGTTCAAACTGAGTAAGATAATGCAGTTTTCTGAGAGACCTGCTGAGATATCTATTAAGAGGAGATTCCTATTAATGGAATTTTGTGATCATTTTGGCAGGTGTCAGTCTTTCAAAGTCGCTTTAGATAAAATCAGAAAAATTTATGTAACTGCACAGCTGTAAAAAACACTACTTGGTGCCAGGTCCTACACACAATTTTAAATAATTTGAGCACTCTCTTGTTTTTATATGATTCACATAGTGCTTGGGAGTTATCAAAAATTAATATGATCACACACCAGATTCAGAGTATGCCTGAGTATTTGCGTGTGTTAATTCTGCACAAGTCCTTTTTTATCTCTTTTCCAGGCCCACATGTTTATTCTAGTTGTATTTCCTGTAACTTGTGTCTCCTTTGTTAACCACCGTTCCCTTACCAGTCAGTGGTTGCCAAGTTTACATGAGAGCCAGTTTGAATAGAGGCTCATACATAAAAATACTTAGAATCATAGAATCGTTATGGTTGGAAAAGACCTCAAAGATCATAAAGTCTTACCTTTTAAAGTCATTGTCTTCAATAAGCCCAGGCTTGTGGTACAGCTGTGCTTCCAGGAACTCGAAACTGGATTCAGTTCTTTCTACTGTGGGCCAGGGTGGAGTTTAGTGCAAGTATGCATCTTCCTTCACAGCTAATGTTAAGCTTAGATTTTCTGAGGATAATGAAAGAGAATAGTGGGTAAGAAAAAAAATCTCAGGACACTAGAACTGTCCCTGGTGCAACCGCTGTGGGACAGCACTAAAATTAGGCTCAGAGTTCC
>NW_009605772.1:25572-64819 GCF_000690535.1 Cariama cristata | reverse complement strand
CTACACTTATAATTCAGGTCTAAGGAACCCTAGATTTACCAGTGGTATTGTTCTAGTAACTAACAGCCCCAAAAGTTTAAAATCGAAGATCAACACCTCAGTAAAAGCAGCAGCTCAGTCAGGTTTAGCCAAAACTGTGATCAAAATTCAGTAGTCAAAATGGATTTTATCCGACATCCACCTTTGAAAACAACTTCTCAAGGAGCAAAATAGGAGACAAGTAGGACAGCTTGTTTTCCTGAGCTGCAATAGTCTAGCCAGGTGAAACTTAGTAGAAAGATGCCAACTGGAATGGAGAAATGCTTCCCAGCTTTTACTGAACTACAGAGCTACAAAGGCAGAGATTGTTGGGATGTGCAGGAGGGTATTCCCTACGTGATATTGTCCAGTGTGTTCTGACCATTGGACAAAGGTCAGCTCAGAGGATCACTCCAAAATAAAGCACCCCAAAGGGATATTGACATTGGTTGGAGACCAGTAGAAGGACTTCAGAAATTATGGATCAATGACTGTTCTTTTACAAAAGTTAGAAGGAATTTTGGGGTTTGTTGGGAGCATGTTGCCTACATACTAATGTGCAGATTTGCGTATGGAACTGTCAATAGAGGCAAATTAGCTTTAAGGGAAATGTTACATCAAGGGAAGTCTTAAGAAAAAGCTTTAGTATGGAGAGGAAAATAACAGAAAAGGTGATTTTTAATTGTCCAGAAGATGTCATGTGTACTCATTGATGTTACGTATGTGGATTCAGAATTTTCACTTGCATTCTCATTTTTGAGTAAATGAAGCTTCCTTTCTTTAATCCCAACATCTTTAACTATCTTTATTTCTTTGTGTGTTCCTTCAATTTTTTACGACCTTTAACACTGCAAGAATAGTGATAACAGATCTTGCACGTGGTCCTGATTGCCAAAGACAAATTAGGTTACTTAATGTCAGACAAACGTGTAATACTTCTACAGCTTTTGAAGTTTTCTGTGCAGGGCATTTCTGACAAATCATGTTACTTGTTTCTTTATAGGATAAAGACAACAGAAATTATCACATTACCACTTGTACTGCTACAAAGCCATTTCAGATCACTTGAAAAAGTAATAGAAATAAGGGTTTTGTTTTGTGCTAGGAACTGTGATAGAGGCATATTAATAAAAACCTAAATTTTTATTTTAAAATATATAAAAATGTATTTAGTGATGCTGAAGCCAAGTTTTCCTATACCATCCAGTAAAATTGACTAAAAGATAATTGGAACTGGGGAATCATTTTAGTAAGTTAAGGGACAGGAGATTATTTTTGTATGGGATCTATCAAATAAATTAATTGAGTGAACTAGATTTTACATCATTATAGATGGCAGAGCTAGCAGGCAATTTTTGTATGATGCCTTCAGCACCATTGTACTCGTTTTTGTGTTCCTTGTGAAGGGCAGTTATTTATGCTGTGTGTTAATGTCTGAAAACAGTTAGAGACAATTTTAAGTTCGAATACAAGTTTTTAACCAGTTATACAGAAAGTATTGTTTCCATTAAAAAGAAGGAAAGCATGTTGTCATTTTTGTGGATGTTAATTGAAGAAGTTATAATGATCCTTCGTAGTCAATTCTGAAAAACAACATTCACAATACTATGTACATTGCATAAATGTTTGGGCTTTTTCATACAATTGATTTGTTTGAGGGTCTGTAAATTACTGCAAGTTTTAATTCAGACAAATTTTCTCTTAACTGCTTGACACCTCTGTTTTACTTTTTATTTCTTTGTTTTTCAGGAACTGTAATTGGTGTTGTCATTTACACAGGCAAAGAAACTCGAAGTGTAATGAACACATCCAATCCTAAAAATAAGGTAAACTAGCCTTACTGTGGGGTTTTCCACTTTTGTTTTCATGAAACTTAAAAATAGATGTAGCTAAAACAAAAAATCTACAAGCTTTTACTCTGATGTATTTTGTGTGTACTGGACTGACTTGAGCTTTGGTATGAGAAGTTAATTCTGCCTCAGTCTCATTTTGAAAGTAAAATTATTCTTCCTTTAACTAGGAGTGTTACAGGTACTAATGGAAAGATTTGTCTTCAAAGTATAAACGCACATCTTGAGACTTTTATACCTCTCTATCACAGCTGAATATTAATTCCCACTTCTCTCAGATTATTTTATTGTAAAGTATTTGGCCAAAGCTACACAGTAGTTTTAAGGAATGTTTATAACAGACTACTAAAATTTATTCGGGCTCCCAGAGGCAGTAAAACAACATAACTGAGGTTCCAGTCAATAGCCACAACACTCTTCCAGGGAGTTTTATAAGCAATGAAAAAATTGTCAAGAGATATGTCTGTTGAAAAGATACCAGAAGTTTGAGTGCTTCCCTCTGTACAAGGTTCTTTCAGTTCAAAACAAAGCAAATAGCTCTTCATTTCATTGGTAATGTTTCTAATGTGAGTTGGGGAGGGCTCTCAATTATAAAGAAATGAGACTTCAATTGTAGGCAGTGTCTTCGAACCTAGACCTGTGTTTAGTAAGAAGATGCTTAATTATATTAAGAAAGGAAAAAATTCTTGCAAGAGGTTTAGAAAAATCAATTGTGACAGGTTGCCATTTTCACGCCATTCGTAATAAGTTGCTCTGAGTAGGAACATCAGGAATGAAATGATAATACAAATTGCTTGAAGCAGTTATTGCAGTCCCCTGAGTGTATTGATTTGTGTTTCTAATAAAGAGATGCTTTTAAATGTCTCATTGACAGAGACAGGTGATATGTACCATTACGTGGATTAAGGCGGCCTTTTATTATTTTAATCTTTGTAACATACGTTTTAAAATAATAGAGTAAAAAGGAACCAGAATGTTTATCGTGCGTAATTGTTTTCTATTGCACCTGATACAAAGATGAGCCCTTTAGTAACAGAATCTTTCTATAAGAGTTCTGAACAGTTTCTGACTAATAAATAGTTCTTAAGGTGTAAGTTGATAGGGGAGTATGCAAAAATTTAAAAACTAATCTGATACTGAGCAGGTGAAGACTTTCTCTAGGGCCTGTTTTCTACATCAGCTGCATCAACTCTGCGTCAACCATCTTTCAGATTATTGTATAAATGAGTCTTGTGTGTACCAATTGCTCAAAAGTAATACTGGCATGCGGTTTTTCCCTCAATGGACTGAACGTCCTTGTTTAAAATAGTAGCCAACAAGTAGTGTAACCAGTAAGGATGGATTTGGGAACTGAAAACAGAAAAACACTTAGGGCTATCACAGATGAATAAGTGATAAAATGCAGTACTTGAGTGTAAAAAAAATAGTTGCCAACGTTTTTTAACATGTAGTTTTAACTCTGCCTCTCTATGGAGTTAGCATCTTACTGTCTCTGTATCTTCTACAATGGGGTGAGACTGGTTTGCATACTTCTGTAAGATAAGACACCTACTGCCTGAAGGTAATCTTCTGTGCTAGTTAGCCTTGCAGCAGGTAGGTAAGCAGTAGTCAGTTCTTTCCTTCTCTGTGTATTTGGGAGGGGGAAGTCTCCCTGTGTTTTCTCAAGCTTGACAATAATAATTCCATGTTGGATAGGGTAGGTAGCATTAGGAGCCAAAAGGAGGGCAAAGGGAATCTAAAATAGTCTTTGAGATTAGAAGATATATTACAGTTGCGAGATTAGAGATTTGAACATTTTTTTAAAAAAATCTGCACCTAACTGTTGCTGAAACAAATTGAAATTAGATTGATCAAATGTGATATTGCTGCAAACTCAGGAGGAGCTGCCCCCTCTTCTGCTTTAGAGAAGAATTGTTCTGAATACTATTTGGAACTGGTTTTAAATGGCAGACTGTCGCTCTCTGCTCTTTGAAAACAAATAAAAAGAATATTCTAGAGATTTTCCTGTAAAATGTGTTGATATGTTCTTCTTGGGAATATAGTTCAGTGATGCTTGTATCTTCTGGCTTTGGGAGAAAGCAAACACTGAGATCTATGATGCTCAATTTACATTGCCAAACTGAAACTTCTGTGTCCACAAATAAGCAAGAAACACATGGACTTGACTCTTTTACCATTCCTCTCTTCACTGAAATACGGATAGACGCTTCAGTTGTGTTTTTTGCTGGAGCATAACATTACTGCTGTGCTTTGTACTATAAACTGGGTTTTTCTAATGGCAAATGGTTAGTTTTCCTGCTTAAGGGTAGATGCTTTTTGACTAAACCAGTATTAAAATTTAGAGATGCAGACCTGCTCTATAAACACTGAGCAGAAGACTAACACTGAAATAAGTTTAAGCAAACTTATATATGAAAAATTGTGAAATGTACATACCTGTTCAAGCATGTGATTTATCTATATGTTAAACTTAGAAAGATTTATTGTGTTTGCTGAAGTATTTAGTCATTCAAGCAACATTTTTCTTAACTTAAAGTCAACACTTTGTTGTTTTATTACAATTATAAAAATTGTTTCATTGCCTAAGGATGCAGACACGGTCTGAAAAACACAGCGATAGAGAGAAGAGAATTTCTTAATGGATCAATTCAATATGTTTTTAATTCCAAACAATATAAAGAAAAATTATTTCTGACAAGTTTTAATTTCAGTCTAAGATGATATATGTTCTGTGCTTTAGATAAATGTAGAAATGGTAACATCAACATTATTATCATGTAGTGACTGTCTGCGTTTTACCTCATTGGCAGTCACATCAGTTTACTCAGGAATGCACTTCCAGCCCCCAAAAAAGGAAAAAAAATCAGATTGAATTGTGCTCCTCACAATGCTGTAATCAGTAATCAATCCTGTTTGGATAGATACTCTTAAACCTTGGCTTTCTGGATGAAGTTGGACTTGTCAATGCTAAAGGTCATTTATAGGTGTTAATTAACCAAGAGGGAAATTAACAAACTAAGGTTATTTATTTATTTTGTCTGGCATTTTGCAGTGTTCTTGTTTTTACCTATTTAAAGTGCAGAATATTTTTTTGTTATCTAAATCTAGAATTGTTTTTGCAGTTTTGTTCTTCATAGAAAGCAAGATTGTTAGCACAACCCTTCTGCAAATGTAACCTGTTTCCATCAGTGGCAACAGATCTTGGGGGTAAAGTTTAAAAAACACAATATACTTGGAATAAATTCAAGAGATTGTGTTTTTGTGTACTAATATTGAAACATTAAAATTACTTGAACTGTGCAATATATATACACACAGTCAGAATGTACACAGTAATGCATCAAAATGAATAGAAATTAATCTTAAATAGAACTCCTGAGAAATCAGTAACCTCTGTAAAGGAGCTGCAGCATGTAATCTGCCTAATGTGCTTCAGGTTACTACAAAAACAGTTTTTATATTACTGATCCTTACAAGAAGCATTCAAAACAGTTCTTTTTTTTTTTGCCTTCTGTTATGGAATTCTACATCTGCTGTTATGTTTTACCATCAGAAATAAAACTTTGTAGTAACCATTCAGTGTTCATCAAAATAGTAATATGGCTTTTTCCCCTAATTCTTAACTAGCCTGAAAGCTAAATACTACATGTCTTGTGGTTGGTGCTTTGCTGACTTTGTAAATGTTGTTTCTTTGCTAAAAAAAAAACAACAACAAAAACAAAAAACTCCAAACAAAATCTAAGAACTGGTATTTTTTTTCTCTTTTTGTGTGTGTTGCCCTTGGTTATTTGAAAATGGCCTCACTGCTGAGCCTTGTAGTAATAAAAGAATATTTCTATTCTAGTAAACTGAGGCAAAATCACTTCACCTCTCTCTCCTTCCAGAGAACTTCCCTTCCTAGTATTTTGTGACCAAATTTACTTCTCTGCATTTAAAAGGCTCCTCTGTGCTTGTCCTGTCTCTCCTCCATTTTAGGAGAATAATTTTTGAAAAATATTTCCTAAAAAAGGACACCTCCACCATCGAATTCTTTATTTGGAGTGAAATAGAGTGACTGGAGCAGATTCATCTGTTCCCAGAAATTAATACTGCTTCACCAATTTACCTGTTCAGCATAGCATTTTCAATACTCAAAATATATGCTTCTCCTGCCTTGACACGCTTTTCTGAACATCCTTAAATTTGGTTGTCCAACATCTTGCGTTGCTTTAGTAAGCCATTCTTATCTGTTCCATCTCAAAGACTGACATTCGTGAGTTCGACTTGTGTTTCTGTTTGCGTACCGATGTTAACATCAGTAGCTCTTCTGTACTGTACCACCACTCTTCTCCGTAACAGAAGTAGAATCACATGAATCTTGCGTGTTAGTATAGATTGAGGGAAGAAAATGCTGTTACCTAAAGAGCTTCAGAAGGGCTTTAGAAATGCACTGATTTTGTCCTGCTGCTACACTGTTATGCAAGGGCCCAGTACCTTCATTTGCATGTTTTTCTTATTAAGTTGATAATTTGATGTTCATAGTCTATTTGAGAAGAATGGCCTTTCTGTACCTTTATGCCTGTAGAGACTAGGATAAAAGCAGAACCTTGAAAACTGTTTTATGGCTCTTAATGACAAATTTCAAAGATTTATAAGGAGAAAAAGGTTTATGTAGCACTTCTTTTTGGTCTGCTATGCTTAATCCTCCTAAAAACTCCTCTTTGTATGGGGTAAAATTGAGAAAGCTGTCACAGGTAGTAAGTAGTCCCCAGACTTAGTTTGTTCTCTGTACTCAGAGCTTCTGTCCAAGAAAGTGCTTAACACCAGCTTC
Organism: Cariama cristata; assembly: GCF_000690535.1. Lineage (NCBI taxonomy): Eukaryota > Metazoa > Chordata > Aves > Cariamiformes > Cariamidae > Cariama > Cariama cristata. The sequence continues at coordinate 58,141 of NW_009605772.1, read as the reverse complement.
CCTTGAAGTATGAGAATCCCTTTCTTGGTATATGGGAGAATTGTTGGGAACAGGCCATGGGGAAATACATGTAATATAGCACTGGTGCTTTTCTCTCCATGTACTCGCATCTCTAAGGAAAGTAGCAAAAGATGGAAAATAGAGTAGCCCGTCCCAAAGACCGGAGTGTCTCAGTGAGACGGATGGAACAGTGTTAGGTAAGGAGGAGGACAAAAGACATCTTTCCTGAAAAGTTTGGAAAGAAAGGGCTGAATGGTGGAGGAGCCACCCTTGTTCTTCAAAAATTGGGATTAGAACGTAGAAATGTTTATGCTTGGAAACAGTCTGCAGTGTTTTGGCAAGCCAAAGCAAAATTTCTGTGTCCTTCACTCTGAGACAGAAAGAATATCTACCTACTGTCATTACCAGTAACTCTATTAACTGAAGTAGCAGAAGTATGGCAGTTGGGATTTTAATCCTCAGATGAGTAGTACGGAAAAAGTATAGTTCCACATAAAGGAACTGAGGTTCTCAGTTTTCTTTTGTATGTAGGAAACTGGAAGAATAATAGATTTATACCACTATATTAAAATAATAAGAAAACAATAAGACTGAAAGTCTTGATTGACTTCTTTGAGTGCATATGTGGACAGAATTCACTTAATGCAAACTAGTATGTTGTACCAGGTTTATTTGTACACTCGTGTATTTTATTTACAGCAGGCATTACAAGTTTTGCAATTGCTTCTTTTCAGAGACTTGGTAGGGCATTTTTATCCACATTACCAGTGCTTCTCAGATAGCAGTGTATATATTTATTTTTTTTTTAATACTCCTCTTCTTTACATTCTTTTCTCCAAAAGTAATAAAATGGTAATACTACAAATGGGAAACTGGGGCACAAGAGAGCAAAGGGAAAAAAAAAACAAAAACAAAAAACAAACATAAAAAACACACACACACAAAAAAAGTAACTGAGAGTGGTCAGTTTAAGGTATTGGACTTCATTTCTCATGCAGCTTAGTGTTTCATAGTGCTGTTATATCTCAAATACTGCTACTGTTGGGTTTGCATGCACATGATGGCTATAGCCTTAGAGCAAACTTGATCCTAATGCATTTTCTTTAGCATCTGGATAATAATATTAGGTCATCACTTGCTTATCTACTTTGCTGTTATATCCCTGGGCTAGAGAATAAGTTGTTCCATGATGTGGCCTGCTATCAATTCACAAGTTAAAGTTCCAGAATAACCTGTGCCCTAACTTCTAGTTTGTTCTGAAAGCAGCAATTAAATATCTTATGCAATTGGTATACTAAGTCATGCAATAAATCTTTTCTGGCCACGTGTAATTTAGCATGGTGTGCCGCATTGCTATGCGGCATCTGAGTCACCCAGCCTAACTGCTCCTCAAGTACTGAACTGAAGAGATTGTCTATCCTGCGTTATGGTACTGTGCTATTTGGGGCATGGATGTTGAATCAACATTTCTACTTCACCTGATACCACTTGTTTACAGTCCTATTGCAAGGCAAAGTATGTGCAACAATATAGAATTTAGTTCTAAACAAAATAATTGTTATATGACACTATACAAAACAAGCAAGGGAGTGGCTCTTTGGTAGTGAAAGAGAATTCTCACTGTTCTCTGGGTAAATTTCTGGGTTTACTGTGTATTTTAGAGTTAGTGACAAACTCTTCCATTGATTTCGCTAAGCCCAAGAATATAATCATAGCTGTAAATTTCCTACAATGTTAAATTCATTCCCTGTTATAACAATATAGGAGAATAAAAATTGATATGTTCCAGAATGTGAATGACTAGCCATAAGCCATACCTAACTCAGTTCTGTATTTTTGTGGTTTTCACCAAGAATTTTACTTGATGGTGTTCTGAGATATATCACTTCCAGTTTTGGAGACTCCCATTAAAAGTTGCTTGGATTTTGTTCTCTTTTAGGATGTTTTAAATGTGAATGTGTTAGAATTTGGCTCAGCAGCTCAATGTCATTTCAGACCAGTATCTGAGAAAGGATCAGTGGTGGAGTACACCATTTCTGCAGTAGTCCCTAAAATAGTTTAATCTCACAAAACAGTCTGAGCAACTCTTAAAATAGATCAAGTTACGGAATAGCAACATCTTGTTGCTTACTCACCAGAAATACACTGTATTTCACCTGTAGCAAGCTTGGTAAAATATAGAAACCATTTGAAACGTTATCATTTGACAGAAGACAATCCAAAATATTCCTTGTGTAGTTGGCTTGTGTTGAGTATCCTAGTGAGCTCTTAAAAAGTCCCTGATGGCTATTTCCTCTCTGCTGCTGCTAATCAGTTGCAGGAGTTGGCTTTTTCACTTGCATTGCTCCTTATGGCTTGGTTGCCATTCAGAGTTAAGGATGTCATTGGCAAAATGCAACTGCTGGGAGGTGGAGAGGGTAGGGGCAAAGGGCACTGCCTCTCCCGTGATAAATGCAACCTCATCTCGTTGCCTAGAACAGCATGACCTTCACAACACTCTGCCTGTGAGACTGTGCTGGCAGTGGGCAAGCCAAAGTGGTGGTAACCAAAATACTGATGGCATCGAAATAGACTCTTCTGTGGTTTCCTACGTTAGGGTTCTGTTCTGCGTATTAGGTGTTTGTCGATAAGAGCAATGTACCACAGTTGGCACTGATTTTTGTGTGTGGGTTTTTACTTACTGCATGTATTTTATTGGAAATCTCAAACCTTGAATTTAATTGTGGAGTTGTTCTGTGTGCTTTTCTTAGTAAAGATGCATGCACACATTCCTGAAACTTATAGTTCTAAAAACTTGATACTGCAGCTGTGTAGAAAGTCTGGTGTGCCTAATATCTTTATTTAAGAACTCTGGTGATTACTAAAAAAGCCTGTATTTTTTTTATTTTCGGTAATTTTCCATAATTTGTACAATTCTTTTCGTATTTTTCTGAATTTGCTCAATTTTTTCCAATATGGAAAGGAATTATATAAGGAGGAATAGAGAGACTAGGTTTTGTGGTGGGTACGTTCAAAGTATATTAATTTTTTTTCCAATTATTATGCAAGAGGGATGTCTTCAATGTCAGAAATTAGGATCTTTCAGAGACCTGCAGAGCATTCTTGAAATAAACACTCATCTGACGTTCACGTCTTGTATTTGGGATGCTTTACAGGCGTTATTGTTTAGCTGGCTAGCCTTCTCTATATGTAAAGCAAGTACAGAAAAACAGATCTTATGTGTGTTTTCGTTTATAAGACTTCTTAATTATGCAGCTGAAACCTGATCTATTTCTCTAAGTACTGGAGGCTCAGTAACCATCATGATTCACGTGACTTGAAATCTTAGTCTACAGTGATGAATATCTAGAGGGAAAGGAAAGTTCTATACATATCAGGACATAGTATTTGTTTTTCTATAGACTGAACATAGTGATCATAACTAAGATAGTTTTCTTAGTTCTGTTTGCACCCTTGAAGTAACAAGCTTGTCATATTCTTAACAAATATGATCTTTGCCCTTTTTTTTTACCTCGATTCAGAGTGCAAGCCTGTGGATAGATTTAGCATTAAAATCGGCATTCTGGCTTGTATGGGATGAAAATAATGTGGTGTGGATTAGTTTGCAGAGTGGATTGCTCTTCATATTCTTAAAGCTAATTCCCTTCCCATCGTATCTTTTGGAATGTAGCCCAAAACACTGTTTATACAAAACAGTGTTCAGTTTCATTTTTTTAATGATATGGAGATTTTGTGGAATCTTTTCTTAATCTCATAGTCTCCAAGGAATCCACTCAAATATTTTCTTTCATAAAAGCAAAGATACATGACTTGTGACTCAGCTGAAAATAAGAGTCTCACTGATGCCTTCAGGTTTTGAGAGATAGGCTTTTGTTTTTCTTCTTCCTATCACGTAGAGCTCTTTTTCTAGTTTAAGTTTGAGAGTGGTTGGGCAGTTGTTTATTTCCTTTTTTTGAAGGAACTGTTGAAAAAATTTTTTATTCACTGTGTTCTCATTGCTATATTATGTTCTAAAATATGTGCGGTCTCTGTTTCTCAATGTGACTCTGCCAGCACCAGTCCTCTGCTTTGCATTGCATATCCCTTTCTTCTGACTACCTTCCCCCTTTGCTTGTTCTGTGTCTCCATGCTATTTTTCTGGTCTCTCTAATATTTTCAGTAGTTCCACCTAACCCTTTCTTTCTTTCTTTCATCTCCACACAAATCTTGCACATCCTTGTTTTTCTCTGACCACACAGCACCTTTGTGAAGAAGAAAGTTTAGTTCTTTGATAAACTGAAATTACCAAAGAACATTCTTTGTCCGTCACAGTTTATTTACCTTGAAAAATACTGTCTTAGTTTGCACTCACTGTGCAATGATGAAGATCATGATCCTGGTTCACCTCTTGAGCTCTGTCTGCATCCTTCCCTGTGCTGCTTCCTCCTAGCCTGTCCAGCACTGGCACTGTCCTTTTAAAGCTTCTTTCAGTGCAACTTGTGTATCTGTCATCTGCTCTGCTGTCAGGTTGTTGGCTTTCACTTGTGAATGCATGGTTGATTTCTTCATGGTTTTATGCATGGGAAGAGATTCACCATAAGCAGCTGAGTAGCCATTTCATTGACCTCCTCTAAATTCACCTTCAAAATTCCCTGCTGTCATGTTTGCCCAAAGGTTCTCTGGCTATATGGCCACCTCTTATTCTCACTTTTGGGGTTTTGTTTTGGCTATTACTGTATCATTGCTTTCTCCTTTACACTCAAATCAACTTGTCTTGTTCTTTGACTTTTTGAGGTAGTTTATGCAGTGCAGGGTTGTGCTCTAGGTAAGGAGAGCTGTTTCTGGATTTGCAGTTAAAAAAAAAAAAAGCAACTCTGTGTTTACAGATCCAGGGGCGTGGTTGGGGGGGAATTAATTTTTGTGAATGAGATGCACGTAATTGTGCTTGAGCTGTGAAACAGTACTCTTGAGAGCACTGGGCAGAAGTGTGAAGGGGTACCCATTAAAGCATTGTATTTCACGTACACATCTTCCCTGGGCCTTTTTTTCTTTTTTGCATCAAAGGACATATTCAGTCAGTATCTTACTCTTGCAATGAAGAAAAAGTGTGTTTATCTAGCCCTTCCTGTGTGACACAGGTTTGAATTGTTTAACAAATACATTAGCTGGTGTTCTTACTAGTTTTGTAATGACGCTCCCTGTTGTGACGTTAGATTCACTCTATGTACTGTTTTATTTTTAAATGTATTTAATTCTGTAAACAATAGGTGAGCTTTTAATGCCTTGCATAATATTTTATATTTGACTTCGACCTTTCAGTTTTCTTTAAGAACCTGAATAATTTATTTCTAAGTACTTAGGAGTTTTATAGTTGTACTACACAACAGTTTCCTTGTGGAAGGTTTGCTAGCTTCCAATGACCCTTAGCTGCCATCTGGTACAAATTCAAAGTGCTTCTGTCATCTGCTGCTAATTGCTGTCACCTGCATATTGCAGTCACTCTGAGCAACTTGGATTGCTGTAAAGCAGGAAGCATACTGCTTTGTATAGCTGCAATCTATCAATAATACCCATGATTTCTTTATTAATATTAATTTAATAATAAAAGAACTCCATGCATCATGAAATGGCATGAATTAACATAAATGGCATTTCTTGTTTATTTAAATGACTTTCAGGGTTTAGTCTGACATTCAAAAATGTGTGTAGATTTGTATTATGAATATATTTATTATCTCGGTATTCTTCAGCGTGTTTATTCTGGTAAGATTGTTCCAACTGAATCTTACAGAAGAGTTCTTTAATCTTTTTTGTAAGCTGATAAGCTTTAGTGAGGGCACCAGCCTACAGCACCATATTATATTAATGTATTTTACTTGTAATTTAGAGAACAAGAAGAATATCCTGATCTGAAGGCTAAACTGTCCCCTGTGGCACTTGCACAGCTGATAATTGTGAACTAGAAAGATGTGTATATCAAATAGTTTACAAAATGAAGCCAGCTGTGTTTCTTTTCCCTACATACTGTGGCTTCCTGACATGCATCATTAAACCTTATTAGCTACTTCCTTTTACAAAGATTCTTGTAGTCTTGAACATTGCATATTAACATTTTCTGCCCCTCCAACTGGAAATTATTTGCTTTATTGTAGAGTGTCAACTTGCTCTAGTTTCTGATGCGTTCTAATTGGTACTTTAGAGTATAATCATAGTGAAATGCCATGCCATGCATTTCTTTATTTGGAAATTAATACAGACCTTTTCACTTTATCTGTCAATCTGGGCAACTTTTCACACAATTCCCAACTGTTGGGATTGCTTACAAACCATTAAGTATGAAATGGTTCATAAAATGTCTTTAAGAATATAAACACAAAAAGGAGGAGTTCACTTTTGTGGTAAGGTTTTTTGGTTGACCTAATAGTAATAAGGCTATTTCAGTTGATAAATTTAATGATATCAAAAAACCTCAAAAGTGTAGTGATATAATAAAGTTCATTTTTTGCAGATGAGATTTTGTTTAAAAAAGCCACCACCTCGCGTGCATGCACACACCCTTCTTGATCACTGAATCCTGATGCTGAATTTTAGCTCTCAAACCTTAGGAAAGCAGAATTTTTGAAATGCTAAACTCTCTGTGGATAAAAACAGATTTGTAATTAAGTACAAAAGTCAAAATATGTATATGCATTTGTACATAGTTACAACTCTTTCAGGTATTTGGACAGAAAGGCAACGAATGACTTCTGGTTTCTCTGAACAAGATTGTGGGCAATATTATTCTAGAACCTTATTTGTTTGCAGGCTCCGCATAAGAATCATTTCAAGACAACATGTTCTACTGGATTCTCTCTAAACATATTGTGTTTATTTTAGGACAAGAGGCACAAATAGTGTAGAAATTATATAAATTCCTAATAACATGTAACTGCATAGAGAAAAAATGAAGAACCATCTTAACAGTCTTTTTGTTGATATTCCTCCAGAAGGCCAGTTTTATTTGTAAATCCATTAGTGTATTAACATTGAGCTAGAATTTCTAGATTTCCTATCCTAATTTCTACTACATAGTTAAGTCTGAAAATTGGTATTTTTACATAATACTAGTGAGAAGTTGCACATCAAACCTTATCTAGAAGTCTTCATTGAGAAGAGTTGTTTTTCCTGTGCCTTAAATGGTTGTGGACTTGTGCTCTGGATTTATTTTGGGTATTTCCACTCAGACTTGAAGAAGGCTTCCCCCATCCCCCCTTCTTTGGCATTTTCCCCTATATTCTGACTTTTCCTTAATCTTTGAGACTACTGCCTATTTTCCATCATATTGAACAGCTTTCAAGCTCCTCCTCTTTAATTCTAAAGTACAAATAAAAACTTGTACAGCTTTTTCTTCCAAAATACAGCTTAGATGTTTTTAAAACATTTCTTCGCAGCTTGCAGGCAAACAAGATTTTAGACTCGGGAAGAGCTAGGGACAGAGACAAAAGTTTGATGCAGTCAAAATGCTCTGTCTTTTTCTTGGCTGGGATTCTGTTAGAAGTAAACAAACTTGCAAATTCCCTTCTCATTTTTTTTCTGCAGTCTTGAATATTACTATATATAATTATATATTCCTATTTCGTATGAATAGCATTCAGATATACATGCTTTGGGGCAAACTCTGAGATGCTTAGTGATGTGTGGTGGTTTAGTTTTTTTAACCTGATGTCCTGTGGAAGGAAACCTGGGTGGTTGTGTTTGTATCCGGAGCTGTGCCAAAACAAGTTGGATAATGGAGTTGAGGTATATGCGGCAGAGCAGGAGGGAGATTCCAGAAGTGCTCCACCAATGTAGGAATTGTGGCACACCGCCAGTGGAGAGAGTTTTAATTCCTCCATCAGTTTTTATTTATTCACTTGCATTTATTGGTGAATCCATCTTCAGAAAGTTGCTTCAGTCACTTTAATCTTCTGTGTGTTGTATGTACCATATGACTTCAATTGCACTTCCTGGAAGAAAGGTTGTGGCTCTGATTTCCATGTATTTTTATGGTATAAACACCAACTTCAGGTGTGCCACTATTTCCCAATGAAGTTTTTTTTCCAGCTTTCTTGTAACTTTTAAAATAGCAAAGTATAATGAAATGTATGTAGTTTGCCTGGAAAGAAATTTTCAAATGCACTTCTCAATTTAATCTCATGTAAGATGAAAGAAAAAAACACACCTTTTAACTGTCTTTAAGCTTACTGTTGATTTGGGTTAAAATGAAACAGTAAAACTTAAAACAAGCTTAAACTTCATGGGTTCTTGGCTTCATTTATTTAATTGAATTCCTAATGGAAAAATTGCCATGTGTGTTTTGATAACCTTAGCTCTGACCTGTCTTCCACCAGCCCTGTTGTGAGATAAACTCTTTTAAAAAATGTAGTAATCTCTGCTAATAGCTTCATCTAGATAGTCTATGAGAAGCTAAGTTGCTCACACCTTATTTTTAATATGGGGTGAGCAAATGTTGGATTTCTTTAGATACGTGTTTTCAAGTGTTTGCTTAATTTCAAATATGCCTTTGAAAAAGCAACAAGGTTCTTATACTGTTTATGAAATCTTATATATATATGCCATGCTGTATGTTTAATAAAACACAAATTCAGCCCCTACCATGACAAAAATAAATGTGTGCAGCTTTCTGTATGAAAAAGTTACTTAGACCAGTCAGCTGCATGCTCTGAAGTGTAGATATGTTAGAATTCCCAAAGTTTACACAAATGAAAGAGCTAGCTGTTGCTATCGATTTGTTAGGTCCCTTTTATAATTGTTTTTCTTGAAGGAAGTAGTACCTCTTACTGAGTTACTTAATTTACTTTTTTTACATATATCACAATTTTTTGTATTTATTTCTGAAATTGCAAATTCTGCATGATAAAAACTTTGGGACCAGTTCTCCCCATGCTAGTTTTGCAGTTACTTTGGCAAAGCTAATTATTTTCATCTGTGAGAGAGTAAGCCATGGGTTTTTAATCTACTTAGATTGGAAAAAATGCCATCTCTATTGAGTATGTTTTAATAGTAGTGGATAATGTGTAAAGCTGCTTATTCTGACTACTAAAAGAACTGATTACATGACAGTGTGCTAGAGAAGTCTTGAGTTGAAGCTGGTGATGATCAAGTTTACAAATGCTTGTTATATCTTCTTTAAAAGTTAGATGAAATATATATCTGAAGATAGTGTTCCAGTGTAAAATCAAACATCTTTAAATCCTGATATTTTTTTCCCCCAGAATTCCGTGTCTTACCAATTTTGGTCAGATGTAAGGAGGATTGTGAGTGCTTAGAAACGCTGAATGTCTTCTGTGTGATATGTGTACCTAGATTGTTTTAAACTCAAAAAATAGAGAGTTTCACTGTGTGAATGCTTTTGGTTGCTGAAGTCGCCAATATGACTAGTTAGCTTAGATTATTGAAGTAGTTATTCTAAATTGATGGGTGGTCTTGAGAAAACGTTTTCTATTGATGGCTTCTAATAGGAGGAGGGTCTGTTACTAATACAGCACAATCCCTATATGGATGCCAGAGTTTAAGAAGCCATTAACCTTTTCAGTGTCTTAATATGCTCGGTGCACCTTTTTATCGTTCTTGTGTGTGACAAATACATTGTGAAATCAGAGAACATACGGTCGCACAGCATCTGACTACTGGCACCTAAAGGTGCAAGTCTGTGACTGTATAAAGGTATATGAAGTGTAACTTTTTGCTAAGAAGGAAGTATAATAGTTTCAGTACACAAGCTGAATTGTTAATAATTAATGTAAACATTTCAGACGAAGTAAGGTGAACGCCAGGGAAGATCCTATAGAGGTACAGGTCGCCCTGTAGAGGTACAGTGCTGTGCTGGGTGCTGCGTTACCGACCCAGAGCCTTTGCAGAGTAGCTAGCACCAGTCTTGAGCACCCTCTGCTGATCAAACTCCGCATAGCAGTTCTTTAACTGCCGCAAATCTCCTTCTTAGCCTTCAGGCAAATCCGACCAAAATACTACCATAAGTAGAGGTAGAGGCAAATATCATTGATTTGGCTTCATAGTTATATGTACTGATTCTAAAAAGAGGCATCAGATGGAAGAATATTTGGAGACATTGGAATAGTTGAGCAAACTGCAAAAGTGTTAATGAAAGCCAGATTTAAAGTCAACTGGATATTTAGAATGGGTCACCTTTAATTTCTCTCATTTTGATCTTTTGAAACATAATGTTTTACTACAGAGAAAGTAAATCATTGGTGTTAGGATGAATCAGGACACAATTGAAAAAGGAGACACACTTCAGAAGGTTAATGAAATCTGTGGCCAGTATTTGTCAAAATGAGCGCCTTACTTCAAACAACTGAGTCCGCTATTTAAGTGTGGTTGTGGATGTACCTCACTTACGGTTTTTATTGTAGTAGACTGAACTAGAGAGGGCTGAGCACCTCTGAAAACCTGGAGAGGACTTTCAAGTTTCACTCTGAGTATCCAAACTCAGATGATGTTGAGTTTGGAAAAGGCAATGATATAAAATGGACAAATAAAGGAGGCAGAGAGAGAAAGAAATGTTTTAAATGTTTTCTTTCATTTTCTTCTAGCATTATAGATACTACTAGCTACAAAAGGGACTTTTCTTTCTAAAGCGATTAGTTTATTTCAAACACAGATATTATGCAGTTATGAATAGCTTGTTAAAAGAAAAACAGGCAAATCAGAAGGGTAATTTCGAAATGTAATGAACTTATTTTGCTTTTAAGAGCATTTAAGCCGCTGTTTTTGAATACGCATCAAAACATTCAGGAAAACATTATCTACTTGCAGCTTACTGTTCTTCCTTTGGGTGATAACCATGTATTTCTTCTTGAGTTTCAGAATATTTCTACTGTTTTAAATGCCTAACTGTTGGATATGGGCTGTTTTTTGTAAGAATAGAGACAAGTAATTGTAATTTTTTTCTTTGGGGATACAATTAATGCTAAATATCTAAAAATAGTTCTTGAAATCAGTGTAGAATAGACATAACTCAGTTCCATAAGCCTGCAATATGAACATAACGCCAAATATTTCAGTTTGGTCAAAGTGATGTTAGGTTGTATTAAAGCTAGCAGGAAGGATGTGTACTTTTTTTGACATGTTACTGGAATCAAACGGGCTGTTTTCTGGTTACTACTTTTGTGTAACTCCACTGGAGTGGACTAAATAAATAAAGTTTATTTCAGTTTTACTAAGTCAAGTAGAACCCACATACACACACCACCATGATTATTTGCTCTAATTCTAAAATGTATAAAACTTGTAATAGGTTTTTAGTGCTTCAGAAAGTGTTTTCAAGGTTTGTTGTTGGTACTCTTGCAGTTAAACAAGGGTTGGGGATGTTTGAAAACATGTCTGAGGAAAAGCAGGGATAGGTGACCGTTACCACTAAATGGTCACTTTATATATTTCAGTCTTTTCTTTGCTTTTCCTACCTTTGAATCTACTGCTTAAAAGAGTAAGATATTGATTAAAAAGTGTAATATACTGTATGCAGGATTTGGTGGGTTTTGTGTTAATCAAGACAGGCTTGTAGAGAAACATACTTGTCAGACCATTACTTGAGTACAGTGAATTAAGGAAAGATGCTTCCTAAACTTGAATTCACTTGCTTTACTTGTTTTTATTCATAGTTGTATTATCTTAATGTGGTTACCTGGATTGCTTAGCAGTCAAGAATTTGAATCATAGGAATAACCTTAGAAGAAGGAGACTTAACAAAGAAGAAATATTTACAGATTCCAGAGTTGGTGTACATGTTTTTAGTGTCAAAGATTAAGGTAAACAGATCATGATGTGTCTATGTAGCCTTTAAACACAGGTTAATAATCTCTTGTTCCTAGGGACTATAGGAAGGATTTAACATATTGTTAAAGAAAGCCATAGAGGTTCAGATATGTGCAGCTAACTGTATATAGGAGTGTATATAAAAATGATTTTTCTATAAATGTTGGAATGCCATGAATCATTTTGCTTAAGCAAAGCTCATTTTTGTCAGCCCAAAGAAGAAAGATATCTTATTTGAATTTTAGTGATTTTAAATACTTACCTTACTCTTTGCATAGCTGTTACATCTAAGTTTAGACTAGAAGTAATAAAAACATGAGTAATTGACTAGTATTCAAGGTTTATTAAAGTTCAGAGCATGTATTAAGAACAGGAAGGAAAATTTTCATATTTATGGTGCAAATTAAAGCCAAACTCTATCTCAAACATACATACCATGAAATTTCATTGTGGTCAATATAGTGTTTGTCAGTGCAGAACCAGACTGATTACTGAAATATAATTACTTTGTGGAGGAATTTGTTTGCAGGAGGAAGTCTCTCCTAAGATAATGCCTTAATACTTCAACAGTATTAAAGTAGGGCACTTTAAAAAGGCTATTTATGAGCAATTGTTTCTAATGCACTTTAAACTGTAATTGAATAAAAAATGACTGCACTAGACTATTTTGAGAAATCTTTACCGTTGTGCAACATTTAATTATCAATTTTTGCATTTCAGTATTCTAGCATAAAAAAATTTTCTCATTTTCCAAGTAATAGACTTTTAATAAAGTTAGAAGAATTGTTCTATTATTACAATAATAGCTTCAGAGGATAACCTTTCCCAAAAGTTAAGCATCTAGGGCAGCAATGGCAATATTGCTGTTCATGTTCTACTTCAGTAGTCAGAAAGGTTTGGGGTTTTTTTTGTTGCTTTCAACTTTTGCTAATTACGATTTTTCTCATAAGATAATGACTTATAACTTGTGGTCCAAAATATGAAGTTTAGACCTTTAATCATTCCCTCATTCAAAAATAAAGTATTTTAAAAACTTTTAGGCTTTTTTGGTGCAAGTACACAATTGATGGTGTAAACCATTATTTTACTGAGAACCATTAGCTATTTAAAACTTCGTGCATAAATTAAAGAGGAGCTAAATGGATTTGCAGTTGTTGCCATTAGTAGCATTTTAGATTACACAGGCAATTATTGTGTTCATTATCGTAGAGCAGCCCCTTTGCAAAACTGTTGTGGTTGTCTTAGACATTATGTACAAATTTTCCCTTGGAGATTAAAATTTCCAGTGGTGTGTTTAATTTCATTAACACAGTTGTTTCAAATAGAACAAATATTATGACAAGTAGAAGAAAATTTGCTTTTCTAATATGGGAAATAGCAATAAATGTGGAAAATTACTCCAATTCTTAATTCATCTGTTTTTTATGTTGTCATAATTATTCTGGTTATGATTATTTTCAAAAGGAAAGAAATCGCTTTCTTAGGATGATATATATTACAGATGCTTTGTTAAAATCACAACGTAGTTAAATTGAAGTTCACCTACTGTTCCAATACTCAGATGAATTTTAGAGAGTTAGTGAATTTCTACATGAAATGTATCTGGATAATTCAACAGTGTTTCATTAGTTTGAGTACAGAAGTTGTTAAAGTGGAAAGACACAGAATTAAACTAAGTATATTTCAGTACATTATAGTAACTAATTTTTGAGAAATGGAGAATGCAGTTCTATTAAAACTTTCTTTGTGTGCTGCCTCAAGTAGGGTTTTGCAATTGCCTTTACTTGCTACAGTAAATAAAAATATTAAAACTGCCTATGGCCAGTAGTATGATCTATATTAAAAAGGATGGCATTATTAGTAAAAAACTGAATGTTCTTGAGCAAGAGATTTATTGTGTTAAAATTTTTCCTCGTCAACTTTTTTTATTGTCTTAATATCTCTCCAAACATATTTTTGTTGGATTCCAAACTTGAATTCACATCTGTCTTCATCAATTAGAAAGGTATTAATGCTTTGAATTAGCTACGTATCAGTGTGCAGCAGACTAAATTTAATGTTTCTGTCCAAAAAGTGGCATTCTTTCCAAAGAAGCTCTTTATTCATTTCTGTTCTGGGGTGGGATTTTTACGGGGGGCAGAGGGGGGAGCTGAGGGGAGAGATAGGCTTTCACTACCATGATGCAGGGGAAAAAAGTGTGAGGTAGTGGTTATGCATATTGCAAGACAGTGATTCTTTATTTTATTACAAAAAAAGACCAACTCTAGAAGGCCAGATTAAATCATTCCTTTCACTTTTTAATGGGATTTGGATGAATAGAGTAAAATATGCACTTTGCATTCATTGATAGCATCTTTAGGTTGAGGTAATTGAGTCTTTTTTCCCTGACTGAATGAATAATGACTTCATCTGATCCTCAGCGAGGCCTGAAACTTAGGCTGCCTTTGTCAACGCAAAAAGATCTGGGCTTTGAAACATGCTCTACTTCCCTGGCTTAATTTTTCTTCATTTTAATCCAAAAACCTATTTTTCTCAATAATTCAAGCATAAACTATGTAGTAGTTGAAGCAGCGGAAATTGCAAGATATTTGTCCTCGTTGTGCTGCTTTTTAAATGCAGCTGATAAATCAGCCACTGTGGTCTTCAGCTGCCTGGTTCTCTAGGGAAGGGACAGCCCATGTGTAAGCAAGATTGCTGGAATTTTTAAGAACTATATTTAAAGTGGTTCTTTTGCAGACTGTTTGTTATCTAAGGAAGTGTTATGTTTTACTGGTCTTACTGGCAAGACTCGGAGATAAAAGGGGCATCTGTGACAGGGCCTAGGAAACTCTTCCTGACATAATTTTCCCACATATTTTACTGACTACAAGAGCATCCCAAAAAGTGGATTATAAATACTTAGCTTACAGCATACATTATTGAAATGGTGAGAGTCTTAGTTACATAGCTTAAAAATATTTTTTCATGAGAAACAGGGGATGAAAGATAGCCTCTCTTAATGTTTTTGCTACAATGTTTCTAAATCAAATACCTTTTTACTCATGAAAAGTTGAAGCTCTGGTTTACTACTTGGTTTGAAAATGGATATTCCACTTGATTGATGTTTTTATTACTGTATTGAATAACTGAAAACTTTATACAATTAAAAATTATTTCTATGAAATTAGTTCAGTTTTACAGACCAGTATGGGAGTATAGTTACAAGTTACAGTATACTAGTTATATGAATGAGAAGGTAACTGTCGCATTTGTCCGTTGATTCTTGAATCTAACAGGGTTTCGATCTTCTAGCAGTAAGTGAGCAGTAGCTACCCTACAAATATAATACACAGTGCCAGTATTTTTGCTGCATGCATGACAGAAGACAATTGTTCCTGCCTATTTGTTCATCTTTAATTCTCTTTTCTCCTTGCCATCCTGTGTTCGTGTCCTGGGAGAGGGATGTGTCAGACGTAAAGGCATTCAGAAGGCCTGGCTGGGACAGTTCACGCTGGTTCTGGGAACTGTTATTGTCCTGTAACCAGGGAACATTTGTTGCATGCTAACATAGGAACAATAATCAATTCAGTTATAAAAATGCAATTAATTGTTACAAGTGGATGGATTTTTAATAGGAATAAAAAAAGCCAGTAATAGCTAATTGTTTGCACAGCAAAAGTGTCAGTTTAGAAAAAACTCATGACTAACTTGATTTATACTACTACTTCTAGGTTGGCCTGCTGGACCTGGAGTTGAATCAACTGACCAAAGCCTTGTTTTTGGCATTAGTTGCACTATCGGTTGTTATGGTAACCTTGCAAGGATTTGTAGGCCCGTGGTATCGCAACCTTTTCCGATTCCTCCTCCTGTTTTCCTATATCATCCCGATCAGGTATGTATAAGAATGAAACAAAAAACACAGATGTCTAATTTTACTGGATGTGGCTTTCTTGAAATTTATACTTGCTTCTCATTGCGAAGGAAATTGATCTTATCAGGAAGCTGAAGGAGAAGGTGTTAACAAATCTGCTGATTCTTGAAGGATCACTGTACAGAAAACAATACTGTTGTATTTTTTTTGTATAATGTTCATCTTGCTGGAGTAATCAGGATATCTAATCCTTTACTAGCATAAATGTATTAATAAGGATACAATCTTGGTATATTTGAGAACATGGTTTTAGGAAACATGTATTTGAATGAACTGTTAGGTATATTTTTGAATTTTATTTTTAATGCCTTAAATACTGAAAATGTTCCATTTCTCTGGTTAAAATTCAGACTTTTTACTACAACAATGATTAAGTTGGATGGCTGAATAATGTAGGTGCGCTTTTACAATGAGAGGACTTTTAACGTGTAACCAAGTAGAGACTTACCCTGAATTAATTAATTCATTAAGCATGAGTACGGTCTATTCAAATTGCAGATAAACTGGAACAGGAAATAATATCCATGTGTGTAATCAAGTCTTCTGTGGACACAGAAGTGAGAACACTGACTCTGAAATGGATTTTTTTAACTTGAATGGGTATTGCCTTTGCAAAATGGAAATACTCTCTCCTGTTAAAATACCCAGTGTTTAGATTAAGGTGATTGTTAATTTTAGATGTTCTGTGGAGCTCTTCAGTTTGAAATACATCATTCACTAAGCCCAGTGACTAGCCACGAGTTAGCGGCAACTAAACCATAGATAGGTTTAAGACCTATCCCCTCAGATTTGCACTCAGTATTTAAATCCATGTAGTATAAGAAAAAAAAAATCAGAACAGGAGGATTTCATTAGGTGTTTTAATTGAAGCTTACAGGACTTATGTGCTACCGTGTTAACATTTTTTTAAGTATGTGTCTATGTGAAGGAAACTGTCACATCTGACCAATTTGATACTCAGGAAGTACCTGTCTTAAGGTGTTATAACTTAAAGGACTTGTATTTTTGTACTACTTTTGTGTTGCAAGAGCAACTGATTCTGCTGAGAAGTTGAAGAAGGTTCCAGCAAATCTCCTGGGGAGTTGAGGAGATCTCATTGTAGAAACTGATCATCTTAGAACAGTTTCCACTTCCTTTAACTGGCTCTTGTTTTTTATTTACGCATTCATGTTTAAATTTTGTGAGCTCTTACTAAACATTGTCATAACTCCCTTACTACTTGTATGATGCTGCTGTTCAGGTTGTGTCGTCATTCCCCTCATACACACAGTTATTGAATATTAAGCAGCTTACCCATGTGAATAGGTAAAAAGTGCTGCGTTCAAGTGATAAAGTCTGCATATTGCTGAAAGATGCACTTATTCATCAAAGATATGTAGGGGAAGGGGAAAAATGAGCTACGAGTATAAAGGATCACTTGTCGGTCACTGTGGTCTTCCATAATAAACATACTAAGCCAAAACTTATTAAAATGGTTAAAAGACAAATATATCTTTGTTACTGGATGCAAGAGGATTAAGAGCATATAGGTAGTGTAAGTAAATTTGATTGTATATTGACAGTTCAACATATGCCACTGAAAAACATGTTGATTGAGCAGCTCATTTTCAACTTAAGAGTTCTTTAATGGACTTGTGGAATAGTTATTTTCCAAGGATAATTTCTAGGATACACCTAATCCCATTTTTCAGTTGCTTGTGGGAGATAATACACAAAGTGAAAGTATTAGAGAATGTGATTCGTTTAGTTCTGAGATGGACCATATAGTTACTCTGTGGAAGGTCAGAGAATCTATCAGAGAATGCTTTTCTCTCTAGAGATTTATCTATTTCTATACCAACTTTTCTTCAGCTCAGATCATTTGTATACAGGGTTCCTTCCCACACTGTCAGCAAAATAAACAACTCCAGTCTTGCCAGTGTTCGAATATAACTACACTTCTCTTCCTCTCTTCTGGATGTTAAGCATGGAAATGACTTATTCTTTAGGCTGTATTTGGAGCACAAACTCTTGGAGACAAAAATTACAAGGCTAATGACACTGAAGCACCAGGTGTTGTGTCCTCTCATTATTTTAAAAATAGCTATACAGGGAAATAATGAACTTTTCACAGGTAAAGGAAATGGACGTGAGAGGTTAGGATTGACTGATACAGGCAAAGCATATCTGAATTCATGCACACATGAAATGTGTTGATTGATGGTTTCAGAGAATTCAGGAAATTTCTAAATGTGGAGCTTTTTTGCAGTTGTGTTTGGGTTTCGATTTGCAGGGCAAGGGAACTTCCAGGTATGCAATAAAAATAATTTTTCATGAACAGACATGTTTGGTGAAGATCATCAGGAGGAGGTAACTAGCTGTTACCAGAGTATAACTGATCTCTGTGCAGCCTTTCGTATAAGTAATAGGAAGAGAAACTTTTTTTTTTTGCTCTGAGGAGCAGCTAGTTCCTTGTGTTTTGGCTGCTTCCTAAATATTCCTCTAGATCAATGTTACTTCACTGTGTGAAGGGTATTACTGTGGGACATGTAAGACTTCAGAAGTATAAACATAAAGCAACTGGAAAAAACAAAACAGACACCACCACCACAACCAGACAAAAAACATAACCCAACAACCAACGCCCACCCACCCACCCCACAACATTGCACGCAGTCTGTAGTGTACAAGGAATCAAACAAAATGGAGAAAAAGTAGTAGTAAACAAACTTTGAAAGCTTAGTCCAGCTCTTAATTGGTTGTAAGCCATTACGCACAAAAGATTTTGAACAGCCCCACACCCCTAGAAACATTTGGCACTTAAAAATGACTCTTCTGTAATTGACATTTCTTTTTCCCCTATGGAGGACGCATACGGAGCCCAGGGAGCCTGCATAGGCAATCTACTACCCTACAAAGTTAATCTATTTGAATTTCTTAAAATTTATTGGGAAAGGAGGATAGAAAGCAAGTCCTTGACAGACTGTCCAAAACTAAATAAATCTCTCTAGGATTATGCTCACTCATTCTCTTGAGTTTTTCCATGTTCCTTGGTATTCCTAGGCTTTTTTCTAGTTGACTCTAGCCAATCTGAGATGCATTAATGCTTATCCGTCCTCCAGTGGACTATCTTCCAGTGTCACGGAGACCATTTCATTACTTGTTTTAAATAAAATCATTGATTGAAATACATTCTCCGTTAGTTTACAAGATCTCATCTGACTGTGTCATTTAGTGCAGTTATCACATAGGAGGCTGTGTCCTCAGATATGTCCATGCTGCTACTCTTTGTGATATCAGCATGGAAGTTCGTAGGCCTGTGATGGGTTGGGTTTTGGTGGTTTGGTTTGGTTTTTTTTGAGGAGGGGTGGGGTTTTTTTAAATAGTAAAGTGCTTTTGTTGTATTTTTTGGATTGTCTATTTTCTGAATGACAAAGAGTAGAGGGCAAAACTAATGAAAAGTCAGCACCTCAGGTGGGGGAAGAGGAGGTAAAGCTTTGTCATTGTTATGCTTTTACCTGGTTACTCAGTTTATCACTGTGGTTATAGATACATTCTTTTTAGTTTTCTATCTTTTTAAAATCAGGCTTACATTTTTATGAAGGGAGTTTAATTTCCCTTTTGTGTGGAACTGAAGACGTTTATTGTACACATTTAAAATTCCAATACAAATCATGTAAGTCTTGAGGAGTTTTTCCTTCAATTTTTGCAGCTGCTAATTTGATCAGTTGTTTTAATTTCATTTTTTTAAAAAAAAAAGCTGTCAGAGAGACAGTTACCAATATTTGTGGTTTTAAGTACAAGAGAAGAGACTTCAATCAATGTGGGATGCCAGATACCCGCTGTCAACTACTGAGCTCAAAATCCAAGTGTGTATATGGGTGCAGGAAAGGTGATTGGGCTGTTAGAGAGCCTTGCCACAAAGCAATTCTGTCCTTTCCCCAGCATTTAGTTGTAGCGTCTCTTCATCAGCTTGCTTGAGCTGCCATAGTTCAGGTCAAGGCCAAAGAAAAAGCTAGCCTTAGTGGGGGTACTGCACCACCAAACTGGATCCCCTCCACCACCAAGTAACGGGGCTTTGTTTATTCATTGTCCAGTCATCTTCAACACCTTGAAAGACAAAGTGAGTTGCACTTTGACTTGAATCCTTTTGTTTGTTGGTTTGGTTTTTGGTTTTCACCCCAAAAATGTAGCCAGAAAAGTTTTTCAAGATAATTTAGGCTTAGCCAGGCAATGTTTGGTGAAATTACTGCCTTGTGTATACAGGCATGTGAATCCTGTAGCTGTACCTGCTTCCACTTAGCTGTTAAGAAATGTAGAGGATTTACCATAAAATGACCAGATATTGACTGGGGATCTAGTAAAAATGTGTATCATCCAGGCTTTATATTTAGTAGCAGTTTAAACCTGGATTGATAGAGGCTTAATCACCCATCTTTTCGGGAGGATCCTTTAGTTTTGGTGTACACAGAAGCTGAAGTGTCTTTTGTCCATTCCTGCAGACACTCCGAGGCTCCTGGGCACTGAGCCATTCTACCAAAATAAGCTGTCCCAAAGGTCTGGAAGGAACTGCTTTGCACTTTAGTAAAGTTTTGGGGGCACTACCTGACTCCTGGCTGCTTTTTTTCTGGGTCTTGAAGAGGAAGAGGAGCATTTAAAGAAAAACCTTCAGGTTATGTCAGTCTGTTTTCAGTGGGCAGTGAGGAAAACACTGCTAGGAAGTCTTGCATCTGAAGCTAATTAATACCCGATTAAATCCTGGATCATACAAATAGGAAATTTTGTGTATTCCCAAGATCCAGGGAACTCACACCTATGAAGGACTGTAGTGTCTGTCCAACATCAGGAAGCATCTATGCTGTTTTCAATCATATTGTAGCTTGTGCTGTCCGTGTTGGAGCTCTAATCTTTGTAACATATAGGTGCAAGAATATCAGTATATGTCCTCTCACATATACAGACAGAATATATATTAGATACATGATGCAAAGCTTTCAGTGTGGAAGAACTAAAGAGCTACTCATAAAGTAGTTTAAGCAATCCTTATAAATGTGTATTATGCTTCTATACTATACCATGATACATAATACAATCTATATAGAGACTGAAAAATATTATATGAACCTTCTTGGTATTTTACAAACTAATTTTGACTTCTTCGTGCAACAGGAGCTGTGGTGTGTCTCTCTCATGCTAAGAGTAAGTCTTACCCTGCCCGGTATGGTGCTGTACTACTACCTGAGCTAGCTTTGTGCTTTTTGTACAGTGTCTGATATTCATGCTACATGGAGAAAGCACAATCAATTTTTTTTAAAAAAAAAAAAAGTCATTTTTTAACTGGTCTATTGCAGTACATCTTTTTCCTTTCTAACCTTACAACATTGCTTATTTGCTCCTAGTTGTATTTCTATTTTTAATCTAATAGTATTACAGTAAGTAATGCCAAATTTGTCTGGAGTACACTAAAAATATTCATATTTTTAAAATTATTTGTGTTAGACATCTAATGTCAACATTATTACCATTGTGTAAGAGGCTTAATGAAAGAAGACATCTGACCTGATAAATGTGAAAATAACAAAGAAACATTTTTAATAGGAAGTAATTCTGAGCTGCTTATGCTACATCTCTTGTGTGAAGGCGCTCGTTTGACATGCATTCTATTTGTATTTTGCACTCTACTGTGTTTTCAGCCTGTAAGAAATTTATAGATTAATTTTCTCATTAATTATTCCCCAAATTTCCTCTGGAAGTTTTAAGTTCTACCTATGTTACAACATCTAATTATCTCTACTTAGGTTGCATGTGGCCCTGGAAAAACATGTGCCACAGTCACTATAGCAATACAAGGTTGATACACATTTTTTTTGCCAACACATTTAAGCATAAATGCGTGGGATTGAGTTTTCTTTTGAAGTTACATTCACTGCCTGGGTTTTATCTATAGTGCTGTGTGTACCTTCTATCATTTCCTTTTATGTGCTTACGTAAGAGTCAAAATTTAGAAAAATTAGTCCAAGAGAACTAGTGAGACCCATTATGAAGCAAAGAAGAACAGAGATCTGAGGCTCTTCTTGGGAGTATCAGACAGGTAGCGGAAAAAACAAAATAAAAATTGTATTTGAAAGAAGTAACTTCTGTTTGGTTCTGGTTTTATTTGTTTAGTGCCAGTTAATAGGAGTTGTCAGGCTCCAAAAATCACTTTCTGTGAAGATTTAACTTTCCACACATGTTGAAGTTAAAACAGTTTTGGTTGTTTCTTGACCAGTAACTTTAAAAGTATTCCATATCATTTTCTAGATTGTAAATAATGTGTATGTCTGTTTATAGTTTATGACTGTTTCATGCAGGTAGCGATATGGGAAGGTTAGGAGGTGTAGCCGTAGGGGATTGGGTACAGTTTTGGGTACTAACATGACCCAAATATGATCTCCAGTATTTCACTTAGAAAAAAAATCCTGAAAGTAAAGCAATTACATCTCAATTACTTAATTTATTTTGAAAATTGGATATCACTAAGGGTACTGATACTGTATGTGGAATTTTGGCAGGGCTTGTTTTTTGCTACAAAACTTCTGCTTCTATACAGAACTGCTCAGGAAGTTCAAATAAAACTATCATACGATTTTGATTCAAATTCATACTTGAATTTTGTTAGGCACGGCATCACTTTGTTCACAAAATTGTCTTTGCTAACTTCATTAACTCTTGGTTGCTTTTCACTGAATCGTGAAAGGCAGAATGTTTCTGGAGTTTCTAAATGTGTTTGTCTGAAACTTTCTCAGTGAAAGCCCTTGCTTATTGGCAAATTTGTCCATTTTGACTAAAAAAACAAAAACAGAAATCTTCACAAGGGGACCTAATGTCGTTACCACTTGGGAAAAAAATGAAATTTAGAAGTCCTGTAAATATGAATTTGTTTAACGTGAAACAGTGCTGATGTTATTGAGGGAATAAAAGCAAAAGTATCTGGTTTTAACTTGTAGTAAAAAAGCAGTGTGGATTCTGAAATGTTGCATTATTGATTTGTTCTGTAGCTGAATTGTAGAGAAATGCCACCCTGGCTCTTAGTGGAATAAATCCTCAAGTTGGATAAAAGTTGCCTAAGGTTTGCCTGCTGTAGGGTAACTAGTGCTGAGGTTGAGAGACGGGAAACTTCACACTCTTACGTTCACTAAATACACACGTTCTCTGCAACACCCTTCAAATAGCTATATTAACATACTGTGTTGAAAGACTGCATGTGAAGTGGTTTGCTAAAAATTGGTGTTACTGATGCAACGGTGTGCTAATGCTATGGTGCTGTTCTGTGCATTTTCATAAATGATTGGTATATATGGAGTCTTTTAAATGGGATGACATTGAGAAAGATTTAAAAGCTGGTGAATTTAAAAAGTTTTTGGTTATATAATGAGGTTTCTTAAAGTCCACATAAGATTTATGAGAAATGATAGCTCATATTGTCAGGCACTGAAAGACAACAAGCACCAAGTGAAGAAAGTCAGAGCAACATACAGTGTACAAATTTTAGAATTAATACTAAAAATGGATATATGGCCCTCATCTTTTGTTTATTTTATTCCTGTTTAATTTGTTACTCATCTTAACAATTCAAGCATGTACCCAGTATCTCTCTGTGTGCCAGAAAGCTGTCTTGGACTGTAATAATCAATGGGGAGATGTTATTTCTCTGGTGGTCCATGATGCCAGCTTTCTGTTAGGTCCATCAGCATAAAGAGGGTACCCTGTGTTCCACTTACCCTAGCTTTCCAACATGCACTGCTAATTCCTAAAATACCTCGATGCTTTGAAATACAGATTTTTTTTCCTCACTGCTCAGCAAGAGAGGCTGTCTTTTTTTCTTAAATTATATTTAAGTGAGATTATAATTCGATGTGTAGAGAAAGTATTTAGAACATCAAAACCAGGTAACACACATGCTTATAAATGATGCAGGTGAAGATATGAACTGCAGTTCAGCTTTGTGAGACTTTTCTGATTTATTCTTACTGAAGTACAGTTTTTCCTATCTGGATGACTTTGTAGGTCTCCATTGGTAGACCAGCCATATGGATTTCTCTCTTTGTGTGCCATATACCTGAGATTGCAGCTCTCAAATAGAGCTTTCATCTCAGAATTCCTGTCTCAGTAGCCCAGGCTGAAAAAAAAAAATTACAGCCCAAATGCTTCTATGAAGTGGGGTGATGAGTGGCTCTCATCTTTCACTTGCTGTACTTACTCCTGGCTAGAGCAAATGTCTAGCTGTTCGTAAAGTAAGCGTGCTTCTGTTTCTCTTCTCAAGCTAGACAGCATCCTTTGTACTTGCCTGACTATCTAACAGATTCTCGTCTCAAAGACAAGTAAATCTTCTGCTGTTTCTTCTGTTGACTAACAGTGGAAGTGGGAAGTGTGTTACATTGGTTCTTGTATTCTCTCTAACTGTGCAGGTTAACAGACATACATAATACAAATACTGGTTGCTACTATTGACTCTGGATTGAGTAAGACAGGGTAAAACTGTACTTAACCAGTGTGAGGCAAGTGACTTTGAATATTTTTCTGCTTGTTAGAGTCCTCCTGTTGTCTGTCCTAATTTTTTTTTATATGTATTTGCGTGTCTGAAGACAGCTGATTGTTAGGTATGATATTGCATAACTAGTTGAGGTGTATCACCAGGTACAAGGATGGTTTCCTGCTGCTGCTGATTTTAATGGGAAAATAAGAGCTAGGTAAAGAACAAAATACCGTCTTGAATGGTCAAGAATCTTGCATCAAAAAGGCTTGTTTCTTTTTGTGCTAGAGCGTGTGTTGTCTTCTGCTGTACAAATTCAGGAAGGAGGGGACATGGAATAAACTGAATTTTTTCGGTGTGTGTTGAAATTTCAGACGTTCTCACAATTCTAGTTAAATGCCTCTCTTCTTTATGGGATATTGCAGTTTGTGACTCAGTGTTCCCTCCGCTATTAACCTCAGGTAATTCACAATCAATCTGTCGCTGTGATTGCAAGAGGACAGATGAAAACTGTTCATGGCTGCTGTTTTGGTTATGCTGTAAAGCAGCGCTTCAGGACTGTTAAAAAAGGTCTGAAGTGCATTAGCAGTGTTTTGACTTTGATATATACCTTTGAATGGTTTTAAGAGTCATGTTATTGTAAATCTGTTACTACACTTGGGACTCTTAAGTCCTGTACACTGGGCAAATTAGCTACAGATAGTTCATGCAGCCACTGTCCTAGCTGTTTTTTCAGTGTTTCTGTTAGAGCATAATCAACAGAAATGAACACATGCCTGTTCCTTAGTCACTGTTCCTCTGACATGGTAGCAGGAACATGGTGAACAGCAAAAGGAAAGGAGTATTTGAAAGTTTTAGAATAAGGTGGCACAGAGTTTTGAGTTGGAGCATTTAATTTTGGGGAAGAGCAATGTGATTAAAGTTATCTCTGACCAGCATGAGTGAAGAGTTTTTTTATTATAGGAATACAACACACAAGGGCAATTAATTCTTGTATGACATAATGTGGAAATAATAGCAAATAAATGTGCAGACACTGAATGAACTGGACAAAAATAGTTTCGATTTTTCACATCTATGTATAATCAGTAAAACTTGCTGCAAATTACAATTTTTAGTACACAGCTACCCAGAGGTTCCTCATTGCTGCTGGCAGTAGCAAGTCCAGCACACATGCTGTCACCTGAGGGTGCATTTCACTGCTTGGGCACTGTTCTCTTTTTGTAAGAGAGAGCCTCTAACTACATTTTGGGAAGGACAGCAACACTGTTCATTGATTGTGGTGGGAAAGAGAACTTGACAAATACAGTTGTACTTACCTAAAGAAAAAAATATATTTTTAAAAAGCAGTGACTTGAAGAGGTACAAAAATATCTGTATTTCACATCATAAAGAAAACATAGGTGTTGGGTTTTTTTAAAAAACTGTGACTTGAATAGCGATCTGGTGATCTTGATAAAGTGTAATAATATTCTCATCTGTATAAGTGTAATAATGTGATTATGTCAAGAATCTCCACAAAGTGTTGCAATCTGTCGCATGCAGAAGGCATGGTATTGCATTTCTTTGTATTGCAGTAGCTTCTAAAAGTCTGGAATAGAGCCTGAATTTCTAATGTGATACATACTCTCAAACACATAACAAAAGGATTGTTCCAAAATTTTTGTTGCATATAGTGTTAAGCTTTTTTTTTTCCAGGTATCCTAAAAAGAGCTTCTAGTTTTATGGTTGTAACTCACTTTGCCTAATATTCACACTGATTATGATATAAATTTCCTTTGCAGTTTACGTGTGAACTTGGACATGGGTAAGGCAGCCTATGGGTGGATGATTATGAAAGATGACAATATTCCTGGAACGGTTGTTCGAACTAGCACCATACCAGAAGAGTTGGGACGATTAGTTTATTTGCTAACGGATAAAACAGGTATATCAGGTTACGATTCTGAAATATGACTTGTGTAAAATTTCTGATCTTTATTCTATATTTGAATATGTTAATATAAGAATAGATTTAGACTGCTGATTTTTATTTTTCAGTAAAACTTTAAGCATGTGTTTGAGGACTTTATGCCACTACCAGTAGGCTTAGGTGGGCTGGTACTTACACGTGAAAGTCAGTATTTGGTAGTAATCTGGTTTCTTCCGGTGGGAACACTCCTGCTACAGTAACGGGACACTGGATAGCATTAGTAAGAGTACCATATATCTTACTCTGAGAAGACTCCGTATTAGCACTCGGGATGCTATTTTAGTCTGCACCTCACTTCTACTGCAATATTGTATGGTAGTTAAGAATGACCTTCAAGAGAGCAAGTCATTTCCAAAAGAAATCGTAAGATCAGCCTGCAAAATGACATCTGGTATCCCCATGAGGTTAGTTGCTCTTTATGTTACAAAGACCAGTTCTAGAGCTGCTCTATGATTTCATCATCATAACAGTGACCTGTTACTATACCTGACCTGGTGTACTGTAAAACCTAACCCTCACCTGGACCAGAAAGTAGGTAAGTGTGTAAAGAAGTCATAGCTTGCGCTATGCTGCTGTCTGCCATTACGACTGAAACTTGTTACAATCTTACCATGCTCTTAGTTCTAGATGTATTTAAGGAATCTTAAAGTTTATTTTAGAAAATACCATAATAAGTAACAAGTTAAATTCTGTAGGAAATACAGTATTTCTTCTCTTTTTTTGGTTCTTTCTGAGATTGAATAAATTAGTTCTGGTAGACATACTAGGTTTTTTAAGAGACTAAACTTTTGAACAGAGAAAGTTGTTTCTCAAACAACTGAAGAAATTTAGTGGTTTTAAGTAAAATATAGTTCAAAATGATGAGAAAGCATTTGGGGGTGGGGAGGGCAGGGGTTGGCCTCTGTAATGCTGTTCAGAAAGCATAATACACAATTTACATCTCTTTCTGCGTGAAACAGTTCCATGTTCCCTCCCTTTCTGAACACTTCCATTACTACATATATTGAAATGAAATGTAGGTTTAATATATTGTCACATTTTCAATACACACTTTCTTTTTTTTCTTTCTGTAGGTACGTATGTTACCCTATACAATTCTGAATGCTGTTCTTCTGTTTCATAAAAGATAATGACAACTGCCACCTTCTTTCTTAGCATGTAGAAAAGTGTATTGCTAATTACAGTGTGGTAATTCTTCAAAGCAAGTGAAAAATTCTTCTTTTAACAAGTTTTATTTCAGTTAGCTAATGATTTGTATGCTATTTGAAACTGCTTATTGATTTTAATTGCACCCTTCATCACAATAATTTATGTAACTTTAAGAGCGGTGTCGCATCCGAAGGCTTGAAATATGTAATTTACAGCATATGTTTGGAAAGAGGGAAGTATGTTCAAAAATAATGAATTTCAAAACAATGCAGTAGAGTTCATTCACCCAAAGCACTACTTTGTAAGCAAAACCAATGTGTACTTCTTAAACTTTTCTGATAGAGAATCTAGTTGCCATACTGAACTGGAAATGCAGTTCAAGTGTTGAGGTATTCTGCTTACAGTTAGACTGCACTGAAAATTTTAAGAGGCTTGCTAAATAAAATGCAAACAGTTCATTCACGCAGCTCTACAATGCAGGAATTATATTCTGACTCTGGTGACCGGTTTATATTCTGAGGCACAAGGATCAGTGTACTAGCTTCTTTTCCTCAAGCTGTATATACCTACTACTCTGAGAAAGAGAAGATTGTTTGAAAAAGAAAAAAAGAAAAAAAAAAAGACGCTGCAATTCTGTTTCTAGAAAGGCAACCAATACACTTAACCTTAATACAACAGTAATTTGAAAACAAAATTTTTGTCCTTAAAAAAAATAATAAATTTTTTTTGGCAACGTAAAATTTAGTGATACTGGGGTTTTCAAGGCAAAAATACTGTGTTACGTCTGTAAAGCTTTGAAAGGATGCGTTTTATTGACTTGCATGTACAAAGAGAAAGAACCCTGGTTTGCTTCTAATCGTTTTTTTTGGTTTTTTTCAACCCACATCGTGCCACTTGCAGTCACAGTAGTTCTGTTTAATTTTAAGAAGCACTACTTGCATTCTGGCCTTTCAGAGTGCATACTTAAAAGGGGTTAAATAGACAAATGTTAAAAGGCTTTTACTAGCAAATGTGTTTATATATAGTTTGGAAGATTGCTAGCATTCAACCTCAAAGGCTTTTCAGAGCAGTGAAGTCTCCTGAGTTCTGGAGGAAGGTCTGAATCTGTAAGTTAATGATGTAAAAATGAAAATAAAAGCAGTATTCTAAGGCAGGAGTTCCAAAATGTTTTGGACTACCAGCCAGCAGTTTCACTCTGTGGGCTTTTATCCAAGTGTTAGCTGAAAACTGATGTAAGTGAAAATAAGCCTGAAGTCCAGCAGACGTCACCAGCTTCAGAACACTGATGGTGTTCTTGCAGACCACACTCTTCAGATCGTGATGGGAAATGCTGCTCAATTTTATTCGTCTTAAATGCCCTGCAAGTTTTAAACTGTTTTAATTCTGGACAAACATGTAGCCAAGGTACCTTATACCGGAGTATATCGGTAACTGCTTCCAGTTTCCTTTCCTGAATACATTTGGTCTCATTCTGCATTTTATCATAAATGTGAAACATACTGTTAGGTAATGAACAGAATCTGTACAGTTAATCCATGATTGCCATATCATGATTATACACTCTTCATGAGAGCTGGCTTCAGTACATTCTCGCTTGATTTTTCAGTGTTAGTTATATAAACCAGTTGATTCTGTTCTTCTGCCCGCTGAAGACTTGGCTGTCAGAGAAGAAAGAGATCCAGTTTTGTAGCCGTCTGTCCAAGTGGGTGCTACTAAAAAGCAGGACTAAAAGACTGGTCTAGTTAAATGTAAACAGGTGAAGTTTTTCTCAATATTGAAAATGAAAGGGAATCCAGAGAACCGTCTGCAAAAGTCTTGTATTGTGGTCCAAGCTTCACTGGAAATGATTGAGAATTAGTTGTTGAGTCTAAGGAGCATTGCATTACTAACATAATTGCAAGGTAGTCCTTTGTATGATTGTAAATTGGGTTTGTGCTTCATCAATAAGCTTTTTGACAAGAAGCGTCCATCACAGTGGCTCTCTCATTTGCCACAGTAGAATAGAAAATGAAGTATTCCAATAATTGCATTATAGTTTCCTTATTGTGGGACAAGAAAGCAATGTGGTATAATTAGGTTTGATTGGAGTGCATGTTTCCGGTAAGATCTGAAATTAATGATGTTGCTATAGTGACACATCTGCGGCCACCAGTGCGTGAAACATAAAGTAATTCATTCGACAAGAGAAGACATCTGTTAACTGCAAGGATGCAGAGCATATTGACACTGACCAGAAATACTAGACGTTATGTGATAAATGAACAAATGATGCTGAAACAGGAGGACAGATAATTTGTACTTAATCTGCTGGGAGAACTTTAATCTTCTCACTGGTTGCATTTGACAATGCCATTGTTTAAAGAACAATGCTGCAGAGAACTCATAAATTTTAAAACTTAACTCAGGGTGCAGCCTATTAAAGCAATACATTAATTCCTTTGTTAGGGAGTTTTTATCTTCATGTAGAACAAAGCCATTACTAAAAACACCCACTAAAACAACAGGTTTTTTAGGACTCACATTTTAATTATAGCATCCATTACCCAAAATGCCATGTTGTTTGGACTTGAATCACATATAAGTTTGACAGAAAGGCGTCATCCATTATGGCGGCGAGGGGGGCAGTTACTGGCGGGAGTGGTTTCCAGCATTTTCCAAGGGCAGCTGAGCATGATATCTCATCCTCTCCAAGGGCATAAAAAGATTCTGATCACGAAAGAAAAATAAAGATATTTGGCAATATTTATTGAACGTTTTTGTTGCTTAGGATGGCAAACCTTCTGTCATTCGCAACAACTACCAGAGTATTCAGCTAAAACAAACGTGTACAGTCTTCCATGCATACACTTGTATTTGAGTTCTGTAATTAACATTTTAGCGGGTGTTTGGACCAAATGAGATACTTAACAGATATAATAGTTGAACAGATGCATAGAGCAATGGGATTCTTGATTTTCTGGGAAAGCCTTGTGTTAAGAGGTTGGTGTATATGGGCTTTTTCATTAAACGTACCTAATGTAATGTACTATTAGAATAGTGAATTTCAGTAATTGTTTCTGAAAATTAATCTTTTAAGGTATGCTTTAATTGAGTCTTTATTTGTTCAACATAAGGTACCACAGAGAAAGTGATTAAAAAAAATGCTGATGAAATAACATCTCCTCACTTCACTTTGGTGGATATATATTGATGCTATTGCCCTTACACTTCCTCTACCTCTCTGATTTTTGGTACTGCTAAGGTTGCAGGGTGAGTAGAGCAAACTAGGAATGGAAAGTTTTGATGGAAAGATCCTATGGGAAGCTTCCAGGCATGCACTCAAAGGAGTCCTTATTTTGTGGCTTCTGTTGGACTCCTATTGACTGAAAGTGCACGGTGTATCCAATGAGTACAGATGTTGTTCCTAGGTATTGCGATCATTCTTGTGGGAGGCAGAAGGCACAGAGGAAGTAGCTACTGCTATTCATAACTGTGTTAACTGTTACCTTCTGCCCAGGAAAGAATAAACACATCTCAGCTCTCTTTGTCTTTGCCCTCATTCTCAATGAGTTGTACTGGGGTTTGTTTGGTTTGAGGTTTTGTGGTGGTTATGTTTATGGCCTGTTCGTAAGCTTGAGTGAGCAGACATATTCTATATACGTGTCTTACCATGAGTTTTTCCATTTTATTTTCTATACCAGGTTATATTTTTTGCCAGGGCTCATAGAAAGAATTTGCATCTCCAAATTGTCACCAACAGTTTAATTATTAAGAGCATTAGGCCCGATCTCCCTTAAAGTTTCCATAGAAATGCTCACATTTACATGGACTTTTTATCTTATTTTTTAAGCAAATGGCTCGAGCAAAGTACTCGTATTTTATGGAAAGTTACTCACCCTCTCTATTTCTCACAAAGTTATTAATTATTCTGCTGTACATATTTTCTTGCTTTTTTGTTTTGGCCTTTTTAGATTGTTGGTATTGGTCCAAATTACCATCTAGTAATATAGGATCAGAAAGATCTGCATCTGCTTCTCAAAAACAAAATAAAAATACTCTACTGCTCTGTTGTGAATCACATCTGTTGCCACCCAGGGAATGATGCCTTCAGGACTTTTTCCTTAGAAATTAATTTCCTCTTTGCCTGCTTTACTCTGTGTTTAATGATACGGGGCGGGGGGGGGGGAAGGCTATTGGCTTCATTAAAGAACATACACAATTGCTGAAGAAAAATTTAGCACTAACTTTTTGTCAGGATATTTTCCTTGTGTGGTACCTGCATTCCAGAGCAAAGTTTAAGAATGTATAATAGTAGTTGTAGTTCATACATTGACTAGCATAATTTCTGGAAGCTTTTCTAAAATAAGCTTTTTTTCATCTAATTAATCTTCATATTAGCAATGTCCTGAAAGTGTGGAATTGATAAGTAGGTCTTGAAAAAGGTCTTGAAAAATAGAGAACTCTTTCACTGTTCTTTAGTACTTAATCACCTTGAGCAGACTAGAGAGCTCAATTGTTTTTCATTCCTAAAGTGGGCTATATTAGAAAATCTACCTCTAGATATTTGAAGAGTTTGGGGCAGAAAGTAAAAGATGTGTTGTTTTATCAAAGTGTATTGGTCTTCACTAAAAGACTAAAATTTAAGACAGAACTGCTGCTGAAGTTATAACATGGCTGGTTAGCACTGTGTAATATTTGGAACAAGTTTGTTGGGAATGTTTCTGTGCTGTTTCGGTGTTTCATTCATTAGGAGAGTTTAGAAGTAAATTCTTAATTTGCACATGTGGTGAAACTAAACTTCCATGTGGATGACTGAAAAAGGTGGGTTTTGTTTTATTTTTTGCAGAAATTTTTGGGACCAGTTTCATAAATGCAGCTACCCATGTTTGTCTAATAACACTTCAGGTTTATTGTGACTATTGTTGAAAGCCGTACACTAGTCTTAAGCATGAGCAAACTGGAATTGTTGTTTCTTTTCTTTCTTTTTTCGTTTTTTAATTCTTTTTTATTACAATTTTGTGTAGCAGGTAGAAGTCTTTTCATATATCATAGATGTTTCCTATTACTGTAGTTGTTAAAAAGGATTGTATAAGTAACATATAAGATGCAAGTATTGAATCAGGATTGCCAGAATGTTTATTTCCATGTCTTTACAAGCTGATTCTTTTTCCTTGCCTGTTTTTCCTAAACCTCCTGCCCTGGCTCCTGATTGTTGCAAGACAGGAAAATCTGTATTCTGCTCAGAAGCTTTTCTTCTCTGCTTGCTGAGAAGGAG